>NC_135656.1:34604642-34732142 GCF_964188315.1 Podarcis muralis | reverse complement strand
ATAGACCCAAATGTCTCTCCAAAGACAAACCTAATCCAGACAGACATTATCAGCTGGGTGCAAAGGTGGCTGCCTCCCTGCAGTGTTATTGGTCGGTCGGGTTATTTCCTATATAGCAGGGATGTCCAACCAGTAGATCCCTGGCTGATCCTGGTAGATCATGTGATCCTTATCATGTACAAAAAGTTAAGGGGGGGAAGCTAAAAAACTCTGTGGAATATTCCCCAAAAAAGCTCAACAACTCTGGGCAATCCACCCACCCCATGCATGCTCCTCCTGTTAGGATTATGATGTTCCACCTTAAAACAGATGTGTGGCATAGCTGTCAACTTTTCCCTTTTCTCGCGAGGAATCCTATTCGGAATAAGGGACTTTCCCTTAAAAAAAGGGAAACGTTGACAGCTATGATGTGTGGATTGTTGTATGTCACATGTCTGTTTACTTCCAGCACAGCCTGCTGGGAACTTCCGTTGTGTATAACATTTGCTTATGCTGTTTTGCTTGGACACGAAGGGGAGCAGACATGTTTTTCCTTTGTCCTGTTGCTGAATAAAATGCTTATAAATATGCTTTACACAGCCTCTGTCTGCCACTTCTGTTGCGAAGAGTTCTTATCTCTGCTGGCTTGCGTGCTCAGTCTCTAAAGGTTTCTAAGCCTTGAGTCGCAGTTTTGTTGCTGTTCTGAGAACCAGAGTTCGCCCGGCTGCCGGCTGGTGGGTTGGAGCCAGCTGGGAGCCTGCCAATTGCCCCCGTCTCACTGGACGCATTCCAACACCTCCCCCCTCCAATGACAATGGGTAGATCACTGCCAGTTTTTTTATACTGAGAGAAGATCTCAGTCTCTTGGGAGTTGGACATGCCTGTTATATAGCAATTGGTGCGGTTCAGGTTAATGTGCACCCTCTGGGCTTCCGGAGATGGTTACCTTGGGGAAGTGGACCACTAGCTTTGATGGCTCTAACTTCAGATAAGCAGTGGATTTGAAAAACAAGACAAAACACCCACACACAGAGGAAAGATCAGTCAGTGATAACATGAGCACAGGAAGCGTCCTTATACAGTGGTACCTCAGGTTAAGAACTTAATTCGTTCTGGAGGTCCATTCTTAACCTGAAACTGTTCTTAACCTGAGGTACCACTTTAGCTAATGGAGCCTCCCGCTGCCGCCACGCGATTTCTGTTCTCATCCTGAAGCAAGTTCTTAACCTGAGGTACAATTTCTGGGTCTGTAACCTGAAGCGTCTGTAACCCAAGGTACCACTGTACTGAGTCTGATCTAGGTCAGTATTGTTGTCACTAACTAGCAAGGTTTCAGGCAGGAACCTGGGGCTTTTGGAAGGCAATGCATGTACCCCACCACAGCCAAGATGGTCTTAATGCCCCTTCAAACATTTCTTCCTATGCCATTGCAATCATGTTTGGAAGCTAGAAACTACATGGGTTGGCTCAACTGTGTGGGTCTTTCATCCCACCCAATCATCGCTCTCCCTCTCGTCTCAGCAATGGTCAGCTGACAAGCTAGCTCCACCCACATGGTTCTGTGCTGCCTCTATGTTCACATCTGGTGTTCCAGAACCACATGGGAAGAGGAGAGCCAGTTACTCAGGTCCTTCTTAAGCAAGAGTTACTGGGTCAGGAAGGGAGCCAATTCTCTGAATCAGTAATAGGAGACTCATGCTGCACATCAACAGATGGTACACGTCTTGAGAAAACGGGCACAGAGATTATTAAATAAGTATAGCTGGATGATGCAGTTTTAAGATGCAGTTCCCTGCTGGACTAGACAGATGCATTATCTGCCTCAATACAAAACAAATCAATGCCTCCATCGCCAAACCTAAACAACTTTCACTAGCGTGGGGGTTTGCCAATGAATCATTCCCACTTTACCCCTTTCTCTGCCGCTGTGTCTGATTTGGAGTTGCAGTATTCGCTCTTCCTGTGTAATTTGCTCATCCGCACCTTACAGAATTCACAGCAACAGATGACAAAGACCAGCACCTACAGCATCACACTGCTGCATTGAGTCTCAGCTGCTGAATTCTCCCTTGCAGTGAGTGACTCAATTAGTGCTCTCTCTTTACAGCGTGTTATTAATGGCGGCCTGACTCCAGCCCTGACACATCATGGGAACTGGTAGTTTCCATTCACAAAACTACAATCCCCAGCACCTTTCATAAACTACGGTTCCCAGGACTCTTTGGAGGACGTAATGTGTTTTGAATGCACTTTAAATATATGGTGTAGGTTTGCCTAGAGTGGTTGGTAAAGTAAAGGTAAAGGGACCCCTGACTATTAGGTCCATTTGTGGATGACTCTGGGGTTGCGGTGTTCATCTCGCTTCATTGGCCGAGGGAGCAGATGTACAGCTTCCGGGTCATGTGGCCAGCATGACTAAGCCGCTTCTGGCGAACCATAGCAGCACACGGAAACACCGTTTACCTTCTCGTCAGAGCGGTACCTATTTATCTACTTGCACTTTGACATGCTTTCGAACTGCTAGGTTGGCAGGAGCTGGGACCAAGCAACGGGAGCTCACCCCGTCATGGGGATTCGAACCGCCGACCTTCTGATCGGCAAGCCCTAGGCTCTGTGATTTAACCCACAGCGCCACCCGCGTCCCTGGAGTGGTTGGTGCCTGTTGATAATTCTCAGCTCAAAATCCTTGAACCCAGCAGGAAAAGCTCAAGAGCTTGCATGTTAAGTGAGGTTTGGCCGCCATAGCAGACCTGCTAGAACTGAATGGTGGGGATGCCATCCTGTTGGTGCATTTGGACCCTTCAGCATTTAGGATTAGCAAATGACTTGGCAGCTCAATTTATTTACAGGAGCGCTGTGGTTTGTTTTGCAGTTCTGCAAGCAGGGGGTATGAGTGCATATACGCTGTTTTCCTTTACCAAATTAATGATTGCAAAGTGGCTTTTCATTAGCATGTTAGTTATGCGTGGATGTACACAAGTTGGCAAGGGAGCAAGAGGGATGTCAGAAGCTTCCCGAGTATGGAAGCAATTGCCCGAGGCAATCTAAGCAACAAACCGAGACCACAGGCATTACATTGTAATCAAACATTGCGGAGACAGTTTATTATAGACTGTACCCCCTAAATGATGGGCGGAGAACAGCTGTGAGTCACAGCGAGTGAGCATTTGAGATCGCTGTGGGTTTGGGGAAAATATGCAGTACAAATTGGGGGAACGGACAGATTCGCTATCTGACTGCCTTCTGGGCACTGAGGATGCGGCTGACATGTTATTGTTAACAAAAAAGGGAGAAATACTCTCCTCTGTTCACCTTCTCCCCACCATGTATAGTTTTGTAAACATATTGCATCCTGCTGCAATCAAAAGTGTAATCTTTTCTCAAAGGAAGTTGGTTCAGGCCTCATTCCCCTCTAATTTTGGTTACCCTTTTCTGCACCTTTTCTAGCACTCCCCTCTGAGACAGGCATTATCACCTGCTCATTGCTGTTGACCTGGCTGCTGTTAAAAGGCACAGCTACAAATGCTAGTTTTAAAGTTGGCAACCCTAATGCACAAGATGTGTTCATGTAGTGATACCGGTGTGTGTGTGTGTGTGTGTGTGTGTGTCACCACACATGACACCTGTACACAGTTTGCACACTTTCCCACACTGAGCTTTCTTAGTGCCTGAATCCTCTCAGAAACTCCATTTTTCTCAAAACTAGAATGAGAAGCGCACCCCCCCCCCAAGAGTCTCTATTTTCCAGGGACAGATTTACATAAGCCACCCCAGTTTCTGATTTGATCCTGGAATGCCCCGCTTTAACTTAGGACGCCCCTATTTTCATCAGAGGGTATGGAGTTATGCAACCCCCAAGCAAATGAGAAGTAACTATACAACCTTTAAAAGATATCTGGAGGTAGCCCTGTACAGAGAAGTTTTTTTTTTTAATGTTTAATGTTTTATTATGTTTTTGTGTATGTTGGAAGCCACCTAATATGGCTGAGGCAATCCAGTCAGATGGGTGGGCTATAAATAATAAAATTATTTTTGTTGTTGAGTAGGACATCCCTATTTTCATTGGAGAAATGCTGGAGGATACGGAAGCAGGGAAATGTGGTATTTTATTGCTTATGCTGAGCTTGACTGGCTACAGATTCTCTCGCTGAAAGCACTTGTGGTCCTGACATCCCCTTTCCCTTTTGTTGGGGGGGGGGATGTACATTCGCTGTAGTAACACAATGCATATCTGATTAGGCACAGTTTTGCGTAAGAGCAATGATTATTTTGATTGGGGCATTATGATGCAGCATTCACTGGAGTCAGCAGCAGGCTTTTCACCTACCATCTGAAATCCACAGTGGGAGGAGGCAAGAAGTATAAGGATGCCTCTCGTTACCAGCCTGCCAGAAGGATGAGTAATATACTTTCGTGTGAATAATGCCCCCAGACCCAGGGAGCAATGGAATATCCATCACACCCAACAAGGAGCTTGTTATTACTGGCACTGTCAAGAGTTCCCCATCAGTCACCATCTTCAGAAGTGAACGGGGACAGCGTGTTGGCTGCACCCAGAACAAGACTGTAGACACCAACATAGGGAGGGTTTCAGAACAATAATTTGCTCGGGACAGTTAAGCACGAGAGCTGATTGTGGGTTGAAAGAAGTCTGGGCTTCTGCACCTTTAATAGAGGGACGCTCGTCACCAGTGTAGGTACGCCTGCTGAAATGCTCATAGATGCATAGAATTGTAGAGTTGGAAGGGACTACAGTGGTACCTCGAGTTACAGATGCTTCAGGTTACAGACGCTTCAGGTTACAGACTCCGCTAACCCAGAAATGGTACCTTGGGTTAAGAACTTTACTTCAGGATGAGAACAGAAATCGCGTGGTGGCAGCAGTGGGAGGCCCCATTAGCTAAAGTGGTACCTCAGGTTAAGAACAGTTTCAGGTTAAGAACAGAGCTCCAGAATGAATTAAGTTCTTAACCTGAGGTACCACTGTACAAGGGTCATCTGCTGCAACCCTCTGCAACGCAGGAATCTTTTGCCCAGCATGGGGCTCGAACCCACGACCTTGAGATCATGAGTCTCATGTTCTACCAGCTGAGCTATCCCAGAAGAGAACTTCTGGATCAGGCCAATGGCCCATCAACTTCTGCATCCTGTTCTCACGGGGACCAACCAGATGCCTGTGGAGAAGCCCACAAGCAAGACATGACTGTAACAGCACTCCCTCCGCTGTTAAATAGGAGAGAGGCTCTTTACACATCTCTTATTTAAATATACCCAGATGTTGCTGGACTCATAAGTCCTATCAGACTCAGCCAGGACAGCCAACCATCAGAGATGATGGGAGAGGTAGTCCAGGAACATTTGTAGGGCCACGGGTTCACCAGCTCTGGTGTAACTGCTCCATGTCCCACTACCATCTTGGTGAGAATGTCGGGGCAAGGATTTCTCAGTGGTGGCACCTTCACTCTGAAGTGCTCTCCCTCAAGAAGCCCGTCCATCCCCCTTTCCAACACACCTTCAGAAACGCCGTCAAAGCTTTTATTTTAAATATGCTTTCTGAAATGGTTTGATCCTCAGAGTAACTGCCTTATGATGCTGCTGTTATGGTGTCTCGGTTATTTTTTAAGTTGATGTTGATGTTGTTGTTTATTAAATTTATATACCACCCTTTATCGAAAGGTCTCAGTACAACATTAGAAGAAACACATTACGAGACATCAGTCAATAGCTGATGGTTTTATTTTGGTTCTTCGTGTTTAAATCATGCTTTCTGAGCTAGTTTTTTGGGGGGGAGGGGTGGCTTTTGTGAGCCTGAAATGTTGCAAATTAATCAATTAATTATAAAATAACCAGGCTATGGGTTGGGAAGTACTTAGGTAGTACCCAATGTACCAAACTTCTTTTCTATTTTAAATGATCGATATGCATTTTTCTTATTTCCTGGAAAACTGTGTCTTGGGTTGCATTGTCAAAAATCGAAGTGTAATGCAGCTTTCGGTACTGGTTTGCTTTTACTTTATTTCTGAGGCAATTTTTCACACGTAGCACAATTCTGTAAGAACTGAGAATTGCTTTCTCCAAGGAGGGCTTGATCTTAAACAAACAAACAAACAAACAAACTCTGTTGTATACCCAGGCCCAGACCTATTGGCAATCTCATCAACAAAGCTGCAAACCGATGATCACTAGGACAGCAAGCTTCAGTAAAGGCTTAACAGCAGAATATAGTTGAACCCCACTTTTAATCAAGTGAGGGATACAACTGGTTCCCAACCAGTCTCTGGCCATGCTCGGTTGCTGTGGCTGCTGCAGGTGTGTGCCTGGGGACATGAGGAGATGACATTAATGTTCCAGTACAACAAATCCATCCCTGCATCCTCAGATCGTTGTTTAACAAGCTGCTTTAGACTTCTGAATCTCTCTCATGGGATTCCTTCACAGCAGTGGAGCAGTGTAATCCACTGCTTATGTTGTCTCTTCTGTGCTTTCTTCATTAAGTGAAAATGCCTCGTAGGCACTGAGTTGAGATGTCGCTAACACCACAGGATGCACCTTTAATTAATGTGTGGCAGCATTCGCAATTTTTGAAAAGCAATCTGTTTCCCCTCAGTTCTGTCTGCATACTTCAGGGTTTTCCTTTCTTTCTTTTTTGATTTTGTTGTTGTTGTTGCTGCTGTTGGTAATGTTTGTATGGTTGCAAGAACTCTGGTTCAGTAAAGAGCGACTGAGGGAAGCGTCTTGTCAGTGGTGGCACCCTGGTTGTGGAATGGTCTGCCCAGGGAGGCATACCTGCCATCTCCCCTGATGCCATTTTGACACCATGCAAAGGCCTTTTATAATTTTCTCAGGCCTTTTACCTCAGTTGTGTTTTATCACAACTTGGTTTATTGTTGCTTGATGCTGTTCCATGTTCTTTTATTGTTTTAGTATTTATTTATTTTTGCGTGTTTTATATTTGTGTGTGTGTTTTTTATACCTTTTGTAATGCAAGAACACACACTAAAATAGTGAGTAGTGATTCCTTTATGGAAGGTTGTATAAATTCTGTTATCTTGCACTGTGCAGTAAATGTATGTGTTTTGTAAGCTGCTTTGGCAATTTTATTGAAGGACAGTGTATAAACCCCTCAATATATATTGGGAATAATAATAATAATGATGATGATGATGATGATGATGATGATGATGATGTTTTATTATTTATACCCCGCCCATCTGGCTGGGCTTCCCCAGCCACTCTGGGTGGCTTCCAACAAAATATTTAAATACAGTAATGCATCAAACATTTAAAGCTTCCCTAAACAGGGTGGTTCCGAAAAAGAATTGGGATTTTTGAACAAAGCAGAATTTCTGAATTCCTTTATTCTTCAAATACATGCTCAAAACATAACGTTGCTCATGTAAGCTCCCATTTTCAGCATGTTACATCAGCAAACGACACTTAACAATTTATATTTACATAACTGCACTGTATTTTTCCTGCATTCATCATCTCATTTATTCCCTCATTTCTGATCAGGCAGGGGGAAAAGACTGTAGCACAAACCCAGAGGCGTAGGAAGGGGGGTGCGGCCTGCCCCGGGTGTCATGACTGAGGGGTGTGTGTGACAAAATGGCAGGCAAGTGGGCGGCACACCTCGCATCCGGCGGCGGCAGCTCTTCTGACCCAGCAGCAGAGAGCAGCCCTCCTCAGCCATGGTGAGGCAAACCTGACTGCAGGAGCTCTGTTGCTGGGTAATGTCTGACCCGGCTGCAGAGAGTAGAGGCGAGTGAGCAGCAGCTTCCCTGCCCCTCTCCTACCCTGAAATGTGGCGCGTGGGAGGGCACCCTCTGTGCCCCACCCCCCTCAGGATCGTCCCCGCACTGGCCAGCGCAGGCATATGCTCCACCGCTGCAGAAACCATCCAGACAAGAAGAAGAAGAGTTTGGATTTGATATCCTGCTTTATCACTACCCTAAGGAGTCTCAAAGTGGCTAACAATCTCCTTTTCCCTTCCTTCCCCACAACAAACACTCTGTGAGGTGAGTGGGGCTGAGAGACTTCAGAGAAGTGTGACTAGCCCAAGGTCACCAAGCAGCTGCATGTGGAGGAGCGGGGAATCGAACCCGGTTCCCCAGAGTACAAGACTACCGCTCTTAACCACTACACCACACTGGCTCCACACAAGCTTTGCCAGAGCTGCTAATGAGTCCTGGATTGAGCCTTAACGATAAACTGTCTGGTTCAGTGTGATGCGACTTATCAGAGCTGCATCTAGCCACCTGAGGTTTGAGAAAAGTCGAGGAAAGGCAATTAAATAGTTCCCAAAACCCTCTTTGAAGTTGCTAGCAAGCAGTAGCTTTTTCTTCACTGCTGACTGCACGATTTAATTGAAAGGGAATAAAACGATGAATGATGGGGAGCACTGGGAAAAGGGGCACCCACCTCTGGCTCCCTGGTTTGCACCTATAGATACGGTTAGGATTGATCTTCCAATTGGACTAGTTGTCTCCAGCATCCTTGTAGCTTGTGGATCTTGGGCATGGGATTGCCACTTTTCCCAACCGGCTGCTGTTTCTGTAGTTTTAATGGCTACTTGACCTGCAGCCACTAGCACCTTATAAAATGAGCTCCTCCACACTGTGAAAAACTTCACCTGCCAATTTCTGAACAATCTCAAGCTCTTTCAAAACACACAGCTCCAGATGCTGGTTGAAAAACTGGCAATGTTGGTCAGATGCATGCAATCATTCTTTCTGAGTCCACCTCCCCCAAAGACCCCTTTCTCTGTAAGCACTTTTATGCACGCCAAATGCTGAGGGTTTGTTGTTATTTTTATTCAGTAGACCCCAGCTTGACTTCAAGAAGCTGTTAAACCTTTGCAAAGGAAAGAAAAAGAGCTTAGCTGAGTTTCATCGTCTTTCTACTCATCACAGAACCACAGGTGATGGTTTGGGTTGGGACGATGTAGCGACAGCATAATAGTTACAAAGACAATGAGGGAATTTTGCCAGGAACAATTCTTCAAAGTCGTTCAGGACTGTGACAAAACAAATGGCATCTGTTGAAGCATTTGGGGTCTTGTATCTTTTGACTGTTCAAGGTACAACAGCCCTAATGCTGGCAAGTTATTCATCCCTTCTACACAGAAGTGGCAACACTCCTTTATTGGTATATGCAGCAAAGAGCAGGATTGCCCCACTTTTTGTGGTCAGAAGCTCTGCAGCAGCTGTGTCAAAGGGAGAAACCAAGAGGCTGAGATTTCCCCATAACTGCATCCCCACCACTGTTGAGATTCAGGAGCAGCCTCCAGTGGTCACATGACTGAATGACTCCTAAGAAGACTCTGAAGTTGAAGCCTGCTGCCATTCGCCTGCTTCAGTGAGTGACGCCAGGAATTACTGACAGGCCCTTAATGCCTTTCCTTACTCCATCCTTGGGCAAGCTGTGATCCTTCCTTATGTCCACCCAAGTCTTTCTTGGCACTTTTCCAGACAATAGGCATTGTACGAGGTGTTACAATGCAGGAGATGGGACATTATTTGTTTGTGGTTCATACTGCCATGGACACAGAAAATGAATCTCCACTTGCTTGACTCTTTGCTTAATAATTGGTTATGGCCAGTGTATTTTTTTATGCTGGTTATCCTGCGTTAGACAGAAGTTACTCAGCTCCATTGAAGGCAGGAAGTTGTTGTGCTTTCATACTATTTGCATACCCTTGTCCATTTGCTGTTCAACTGATCATTTTGGCTTCATCATCATGCCTTCTTCTGATTCATCCCTAGGTTTCTTGCAAACTGGGGTGGTTGCTTTTGCATACTTTGCAGTTACTGGCAATCTCTCACCAAGTATCAGAGGAAAGTCACCTACACGGAAAGCCTCCATCACCTCCTCAGCTTGCCTAATGACAGTACCGGCCCCAATCAGTCCACCTGCCCACCATCCCTTGCAGCATTGTGAAGGAAAAGCTTTTCGTAGTCTCGTAGCTGCAGGACTAACGGAGTCCTCAGTGAACGGCAACCGTCACAGGCAAGGAGTGCGGAGAAAAGTCCTCCAGAAACTGAGTCTGCTGGGTGGATTCTGGGGCAAGCTTCAGGCACACGCTGGCTTCTGTTGTGCTGTTGTTGTTGTTGTTGACCCGGAACTGCTCCTTGGCCGGACGAATGGCCACCATGAATTGGCGCTTGAAGGTCTCGCTCAGGGCAATGTAGAGGAAGGGATTGAGGCAACTGTTGGCATAGCCCAAGCTGATGGCAAAGTTGTAGGCATAGAAGAAGGCCACGGAAGGGGTGTCTATGCCGAGATGCACCAGCTGAAGGATGTAGAAGGGCGCCCAGCAAATGAAGAAGGCAGAGCAGATGGCAACTGCCATTCGGGTGACCTTCTTGGTACGTACCCGGAGGCTCCTCTGGGGCAAGGGCACCACAGTGGTAGCCATATGCTGGAGGATCTTAAAGTAGACCACGCAGATGATGAACAGTGGGATGGCAAAAGCCAGCATGAACTGGTAGATGGTGAACCAGTAAATATCAGTCTCCGGGTTGGGAAGCAAAAGGGCACAGCGGGCACTCCCATCCTCCAAAGGCATCAGCCCCGCGTACATCCACACTGGGATGATAGTCAGGAGAGAGAGGAGCCACACCAGGCCAATCACTAAGGCTGCCACACATGGCGTCCGGACGTAAGTGGACTTCAGAGGATAGACGGTGGCCAGGTAACGGTCCAAGGTCATGACTGTCAGGATATTGGTGCTGGTGATCTGGCTGTTGGTGTCCAGAGCAGTGATGATGGTGCATAAAGGAGCTCCAAAATACCAGGCCCCGTTGCCAAGGAGTTGGTGGATGAGGAAAGGCATGCCCAGCAGGAAAAGCAGGTCCACAATGGAGAGGTTGAAGATGAAGATGTCGGGCACTGTCTGTTTGCACCTCAGCTTCTTCTTCTTGATAATGGTGTAGATCACAATGAGGTTCCCGACGATGCCGAGGAAGCAAATGATGCCGAACAAACTCGGCATGATCACATTGGTGTAGGGAGTCGGCCTTTCCACCACTGCCAAAAACAAGCCAGAGAAAGAGAGAAAGAGAGAGAATAGTGAATGTCCTACCAGAGATTCACAGAAGACTGGTGTAATTTTACGGACTATTTGAAAAGTAATTGTGATGACCAGATTACGTTTGTAGGTTTGCAAGAAGTTTTGTGAGGTAAATTATTTGAATTATTGCAAAAATGGTTAAAGAGGTGGAATGTGAGTTAAGATAATTAAAGGCAATAGGAATTTAAGAAATGCAGAAGAAATGATAAAAATGGTGGATCATCAGAGGTGCTGATGGAAGTCCAAAAAGACTGTATAAGATGTGAAGTTCTGTGGAATGTATAATAATTGGTATGTTGAAATTAATAAAAAATATATATATATAAAAAGAATAGTGAGTGTCCTTGCACTTTGTAGCCCTCTGAGGCGATATTTGTTTGGAGAGCCAGGCTTCTGTTTCCTAACAGGAAGGGCCAATTTGTGAGCTCCATACATTTAAGACCTAAGCTACACGTGTCAGAACAGAAGAGCAGACCCACTTCATCAGACTACAAGTTAATCTAGTCCGCCATCTTGTTTCCCACAACCAGATACCTTTTGGGAAGTCCGCAAGTAGGATGTGAGGGCAATAGTCTCTTCAGATTATTGTTACATGATGTGAAGCTAGTTTATTAATTCCACATGACTTCTAAAAATATCGCTGCTCAGTATCTGCACTGTCAAGGACGGCAGGGCTTTGGCACCTAATGTTTCCAAATCGCCTCAGCTCCATTCATGACTCAGGTGGCTGGATGCAAAGGAGGAAGCACTCCTATAGCATTACTAGTTGTGAAGAGGCAATTGCAATTAGTGCAGTTTACGATCTCTTACCTCCCTCTCCTCCACCAAATCTGTCATGAAAATACAGCTCTACACAGCTATGGAAGGAGCAGGAACACAGGGAACTCTCTGACACCAAGTCAGACCATTGGCCTATCTTGCTCAGTGTTGTCTACTCTAAACTGATGGGCAGCAGCTCTCCAGGATTTCGGACAAGGGTCCCTTCCAGCCATACCTAGAGATGTCAGGGATTGGACCCGGGACCTCAGATGCTCTACTAGTGGGCTACAACTCTGCCATCCTTTCCACATGATCTGGTCATTCACTGAAAATGGAAGCTGTGGTGAGCACCGATGGGATAGGGAATGGACAGTGATGGGGAACCTGCTGCCTTCCAGATGTTGCTGGACTACAACTCCCATCATCCCAATCCATTGGCCAGTGTGGTGTAATGGTCAGAGTGTTGTGCTAGGACCTGGGAGATCAGGGTTGGAATCCCCACTCACTCATGAACCAGTCACTTCCTCTCAGCCTAACCTACCTCACAGGGTTGTTGTGGGGATTAAATGAGGGTGGGGGAGCCATGTATGCTACTCTGAGCTCTTTCGAGAAGAAGGTGAGTTATAGGTGCAACAATAAGATGATAAGATAAGATTAGATAAGATGCTAAGATAAGATGCTAAGATAAGATGCTAAGATAAGATAAGGTACTAAGATAAGATAAGATAAGATAATAAGAATGGCCATGGTTGCTGATGGAAGCTGGGGATCCAACAATATCAGGAGAGTCACAGGTTTCCCCATCCCTGGCGTAGAAGAATATGCTCAAGCAGCAAATTTTATGCAAATAACTGTTGTCAAGGGAGCAGAATCTAGCCTGCAATGGGTATAATAGTGCTTAGGTGACTTCACTGCCAGGGACTTTGCCTCATTGTGTGGACCTTTCCTTCTTTAGATACCACACAGCATGGAATTTACAGATACAGTGTTTCTCTTCCTAAACATTTCATAGAAAGTAGTTGCCCACTTTTCCACCCTAACAGGGTTCCTGTGTTTTTAGCAGTTTCATGATAAACAGAAATTTGATTAGGTTAAGCTTTCCCCAGCATGGAGATGCAGTGATGGGGAAAGCATTGCCTGCTGAAATTCTTCCAGTCGCACCCGTTGTCAAAGTCGCAGAAGCTGGAGAGAGAGAGGAAGTTGGCAATTCTAATAGCCTGTTGCCCCCCCCTGCCTTGTGTCAAAGCAGGAAAACCTGAGCGTTTGCTAAAGATTAAGACACTCTGCAAAAGGAAAAAAGGGGGGGAAAGAGCTCTGTGTTTTATCACTTCTTGGTTTTAAGACGAAGGGGACCAGACAGAGTGTATCTGAGTGATGGACAGGTATTAATTTTTGAATGGAGATTTCTAGCTATCCAGATGTTTATATGATGAGTCATCCATCCAAAATGAAACAGTACACCCCCACTTCCCCTTGTAGGCATTTCCCTCCCTTGTCAAATTCAAGGCATAAACAAAAGACAAACATTGGCACAGTTCATTTCGAGGAGGCTTAATTGCCTTCTCAGACTTAATGGGGCCTCATTTCAGTTGTGCGTGAACTGCAGTCACTCTTTCCCAGCTAGTTATTAATCCAGGGGAAGTGCCCCAGGGCTCATTACTGCAGTTTGATGGTATGATTAACTCTCCAGTCATACCCAACACTGTTTCCTAGCTTTCTTATTGCCTGAAGTCAGGAGGGATTAATTCACAGCCACCTTTTTGTACTCGACCCACCCATATTCAATCACCTTCTCACCTACTGGGTGACAGCATAGTTCTGTGGCTCCCCTACTTTGTTTTCCATGAATACCAGAGATTATTGGGAACAGTTCATCAGCTGGAAACCTGAACAACTTCAGGAACACAGCACAAACTGTGCAATATTTGGTCCCAGTCTGGAAGCCCTCGAAATGGAGACTAAGGAAGCAGAGAGATGTTCAAACCTCAGCCGTTCATTTAAGATCTTTCTGGCTGAAGAGCCTGGATTTCGCAAAGCAGGTCTAGCTGGAGATATTTTGCAGACACTGAGCAGCAAATACTGTCCTCCTTCCCCAATTCAAGGCACTCAATGCTCAAGGCCAGACAAGTTCTTCTGAGGTCTTGAGGTTTTCTTTTCTAAGCATTGCGCGAGCTTTGTGAAATAGACATTCTTATACCCATCCTTGCCAAAAAAGAAGACGACTGTCTGGGGGCCACCTATTTAAAATTACACAATAGGAATTCATGCTCCAAGAACGCTTTAAACCTCCTTGACCTGCTCATTGGGACAGGCGCTTCTGTAAGGGAGCCTTATCTTGCTTCCAGTGCAATAAAGGAAAAGAAACCCACAAATGTGAGATGCAGTTCGTAGAATCATACATGTGCTACTTCTCTTGAGAAAACCTGGATCAACTGAAATTCACTCTTCTACATTACAGAGCTTTGGATGTGAGAAATCTGTTTTAAGATGAATCAGAGACATTATACCTCTGAATCTTGGTTTGTAGGGAACAGTAGAAGAGGGCTGTTGCCCTCATGTCGTCTTGTGGGTTTTCCAGAGGCCTCTGGTTTCAACAACTGCTAACTTTCTGACTGTGAAGCACTTCTTGAAGGCACAGGAACCCTTCCAGGGAACAAGCTACCAAACTTCTGCACTGCTCATGTGTGACAGCTTGATGCTAAAGACACAGAGAGGATCTTAGGTTTTGCACCCGTGACTCTCATCAGATGACACAAGGCAAGGTACATAGTCACTGTAGCTAGTCACCTCATCTTCCCACAGTGCCATCTGGCGTGCAGAGAGAGTGTTTAGCTCAAGGCTGGTGGAGCTGGGCACAGAGTCAAGAGACAGCAGAGGAAACAGCAGCCACATGGTGTAAGAAAATATAGAAACCATACAAAGGAGAAACGGACCTCTGACATCAGTTTCATGGATAACGTTTCCACTGTTTACCAGGTCTTGGTAGGAACAGTGCATTGTTATTTGTTTGGGTATAAATCTGCTTTTGTAGAGATCATATTTTGGGGAAGTTTTCCTTAACGTGTGTAACACAGTTTAAGCATGAATTAAAATATATAGCATATGAAAAGAAATGTTGTGGTTAGGGGGCTTCTCCCGAGTAGCAGTGAAGGCATTAGGACAAGGGGGGCACTGCCCCACCAAGATCAGTGTGTCTTCAGCCAGCCCCCACCTGCCTGCCTTAGGACAACCAGGCTAGGGAGCAGCCCCAGCTTTCAGCCTTGTCGTCCTTAGTCCCAGTATTGCCTTGGTATGACTCAAGAGGGAGATGAATATGGACAACAGTGGAATCATTTGGCTCTGCCTATCACTGGAAGTGCCTATTCACTGCCTATTCACTGGAAGTGAGAGCTGGACCATAAAGAAGGCTGATCGCCGAAGAATTGATGCTTTTGAATTATGGTGCTGGAGGAGACTCTTGAGAGTCCCATGGACTGCAAGAAGATCAAACGCATCCATTCTTAAGGAAATCAGACCTGAGTGCTCACTGGAAGGACAGATCGTGAAGTTGAGGCTCCGATACTTTGGCCACCTCATGAGAAGAGAAGACTCCCTGGAAAAGACCCTGATGTTGGGAAAGATGGAGGGCACAAGGAGAAGGGGACGACAGAGGATGAGATGGTTGGATAGTGTTCTCGAAGCTACAGACATGAGCCTGACCAAACTGCGGGAGGCGGTGGAAGACAGGAGTGCCTGGCGTGCTCTGGTCCATGGGGTCACGAAGAGTCGGACACGACTAAACGACTAAACAACAACAACAAATCACTGGTTCTGGCTCCATCTCCTGTTGACCTCCCTTCCTTCTGCCCCACCAGTCCTGAGGACCACCATCCTCCACTGGTGTGTCTGTATATGAAGCTTGACCAGTACCATAGCTTGGGTGGCCAGGGTGTGTGTGTGTGGCCCTGGACGCAGAATCTTGGGGGGCATGAACCACGTGCCCCGTGCATGCACCCGGTGCACGAGTCCCCTGTGTGAGCACAGAGGGTGTTCTTTACACTCTGCACCCCACTCCCACCCACCACCTCATGCATGGGATGAGGCACACTTGGGGGTCAGAGGTCCGACAGCACTACGCCCCTGAATTCGGCCATTCTTCTGCCACACTCAGTCACTTCCATTGATGGGGCAGGAATGTCTTTACTCCAATCAGTGAGAAGCTGCTTTGCGAAACCGGGCATCAGACTAGCATCTTATAATGAAGTCCAGGTTACATGTGCATTTTGGATAATGCAGTTTGAACACGGATTAGAAACCCAGTGCTGGAAATGCAATGAGTGCACAGCAACCAGGAGTGTGAACAGAGCCTAAGATTTCTTTCTTTTTCCTCAAGTGCCAGCCCTAATTTTTAATTGAATTCAACATGGCATACATGGTTTCTCTTCCAGCTCCAAGGCTAGCCTAAGGCATTTTGCTGCCCGTGAAGGAAAGATTCCCACTTTTGCCAACACTCTACCACAAGTCAAGCCAATTGACCATTGAATTTTACTTCAACTATGGCAACAAGACAGTATCATCTTCAATATCCGAATACCAGCAGGCTTGCTTAGGCAGTCCAAGTGGTGCCCTGGTCTAAAGTGTGCACACCACTGCTAATCTCTTCTCCTGCCAAATCCACACACACCATTTTACCCTGTTATTGCTATCAAGTACCATACATAATCTGTAGCATGAAGCTAAGGATGTTTACTCAGAAGTCAAGTGAAAGTAGGACTTAACAGCCAATCTTAAGCAAGCTCAGAAGTTAGTATGGTGGTTTCAATGGGACTTGTTTCCTGGTGAACACAACCTTACCCCCTAGTAAATATATGTCAGATTGCAACCTTTTGCACTCAGCTTACCTATCTTTAAATCAGACACAATATTCAATCCCCACTACAGATAAGATAAGTCACTGGTGCCTTGAGTGTTTCTTGTCAGCAGCAGAGTTAGCAGCAGCAGGAGTAGAAAACTGCATGGGTTTTTAAAACATCATGAACATCTTAAAGCATTATTGAGATTAATATGTGTGAGTCATTCAATTCCTAAACCACTCATTTTAAAAAAAAACATTTTAAAAATTCATTTTAATGTGAGCTCCTCCACAAAGTGAAAGGGCTTATGGGTTTGCTGTTTTGTTGCAGGTAGTTTATGCGCATATCTGGATCAGTCAGTATGCTTGAGATTTCTTTTGTGAGCAATAAATGAATGGTCTGTGTTGTACAGTCAAAACAAATTACTTTCAGTTGAATGACCTCAGAAGCATTACCTGCTGCATCTTAAAAGAACCTATTGAAAGCAAGCCGGTAAATGGATTAGGAGCCTTTATTATTATGCTGAAAACCTTGCTAATTTTTTCTTAATATGAAACATAGAGGATGGCGTCTACAGCGGAAAGGTTTGGGGGTTGTTTGAAGGGAGTAATCCAGGACATGAATGCTTTTCATTAAGGCTGTTTCCTGTTAGTCTGCAAGGAGCTGTTATTGCTCTCCATGTGTTCAGCGGAGACACAAACCCTCCGAAGCCGTAAAAAGAGGTGGCAGTCCATGCTCCCCTCCCACTTTATTCCATTCACACCAGGGGTAGCCTATGTGGTGCCCTCCACATGTTGTTGGATTAAACATCCCTTCGGCCCCAGCCTATGCTGTGCAGCCATTTCCCATTAACTTAGAAAAGGGAATGTTGCCAACATCAGGGGCAGCTAACCTCTGCCACCCCCAGATGTTGCTAAAGTACAACTCTCCTCAGCATGGCCAATAGTGATGGGAGTTGTGGTTCAACCACATCTGGATTATCTCCTCCACCACCACCACCCGTTGAGGCACTTCTGTAGGGGCAAATACTGCGCCCTCGGGAAGGAAAGACCAAGAAGCACACCGAGGGAGTTGTCCGCCGCCTCTGGTGCTGAAGCGAAGCCATTTCCCCAACCTGTTGCACTTTCTAAAGTACTGTAAGGGTGAAGCGAGGCAAGGAGTGGGCGGCTCAGGCAGCACAGACATCATTCCTCAAAGTGAGGCTCTAAACCCCACGATCCATTCTGTAAGGCAAGCTTTGACAGTGACTCGCTTCCATTTTTATTTATCTGTTTTGCCTTAAAAAAAAAAAAAAGCGCTCACCCATCATTACCGAGACACTAAATGGGAAAGGACCGGAGAGCAGCGAGATGCTGGATTTGGACAGGTTTTGAACAGGCAAGAGAACCAATTTGGTTTCTGCTACCTGTCCCTGCAACAAGAAGGGGGGGAAAACCTTTCTCAAGAAAAGTTATCCAGCTTGAAACCTCCACCATCCTTGACTTACTTGATCTGTTCCTGGCGGGGAAGTCAGAAGAATTCATTGGGAAGGAGGCTCCGGAGCAGTTCTCTACGGCCATTTCTTCCCCCAAGAGGACAACCCAACACCTGCCCGCTTCCTTGATGGGCTTTGCTGGTGTTTGCTGGTGTTTTTTCAAGCCTCCAACATCGCCCTCTGACCACTTTGAGCCACGGCTCAGCGGAGCCACCTGGGCGCCTGGCCACTTCCTTCTGCAGAGCGAGCTCGCTTTTGGGGGGCGAAGTAACTTGGGAGAAGTTGGGGGGGGGGTGGAAATCGACGAGCCGATCTTCCGATCGCAGAGGAATCTGCGGGCGACTTGTCTGGATGCTTGCAGAGCCGGAGACGGTCTGCGCGCCTGCCGATCGGAGCGGAGCCTGCGTTTTAAGAAGTCAAGCCGGAGCCTGCGTTTAGGAGGCGGGCGCACGTGTGTGCGTGTGTATGTTGGGGGCGGCATCTAGCTGCCTCCGCAAAGGCTGAATCGCAGGCTGCAGCCGGCGGGGAAGAAGCCAGATTGGCGCGCGCGCGCGCGCGCACACACACACACACACACACACACACACACAGAGAGAGAGAGAGAGAGAGAGGGGGGGGGAGGGAGGGAGGATCCTTAAGCGCTTTCCAAGGTACCTGGTCTAGCGATGCTGCCTCCCTCCATCTGATGACTGACATCAACATCTGGTGTGAGGGCGTTCCACAGGGAGGGCACCACTACCGAGAAGGCCCTTGGCCTGGTTCCCTGTAACTTGGCTTCTTGCAGTGAGGGAACCGCCAGAAGGCCCTCGGTGCTGGACCTCAGTGTCTGGGTAGAATGATGGGGGTGGAGACGCTCCTTCAGGGATACTGGACCAAGGCTGTTTAGGGCTTTAAAGGTCAGCACCAACACTTTGAATTGTGCTCAGAAACGTACTGGGAGCCAATGTAGGTCTTTCAAGACCGGTGTTATGTGGTCTCGGCGGCCGCTCCCAGTCACCAGTCTAGCTGCCGCATTCTGGATTAATTGTAGTTTCCAGGTCACCTTCAAAGGTAGTCCCACGTGGAGTGCATTGCAGTAGTCCAAGCGGGAGATAACCAGAGCATGCACCACTCTGGCGAGGCAGTCCGCAGACAGATAGGGTCTCAGCCTGCTTACCAGATGGAGCTGGAGTAGTAATGGAAAAGGCAGAAGCTGGACTCGGGGAGGTCCAAGTGGATCTTCAGGTTACCTCCCCCGTAGATGTCCAAAAGGGCTCCCCTTCCGGTTGGGTCTCCATAGGCTTGCTTTCCCAAGGAGCTTCTCTTAAGGATCCCATCATCAGCGCTCACCTATAGCAGGGTCCGCCTTTCCAAGACGCTTCTGACAGATCAGCTGCCCATGGTGTTTCTGTAACAGCTAAGCCGAAAGCCTTCATCTGCCTTAGCTGCAATAAAACATCTCTCTCCCCTATGGGTTTCTACAGCCGCAGCAGGCGCTGTAACTCTCCACCCGTTTGACTTTACCCCTAACTCTCCTGTTGTCTCTGGAGATAGACAAATGCCAACCATCGTCCCTCATGGCGATGAGTATGGGTGAGCAGGCAGCCTAAGGCCTGAGAGGGAGTGTCGCCTTCAAATCTCACCTGGTCACCAAACATATTGGGCTGGCTTTGGGCAAGTGGCTATTCTAGCTCAGCCCCAACACCCTCATCTGCAATATGGGAGAATGAGGCGGGCCCACCTTACAGGGGTGCTGCTACTGAAACTATGAGGATGAAGTGTTGGGAATATTTCAAGTGTGCTGAATATTTTTTAAAAGCATGAATGGCCTCCTTTTTCTCTGCCACAAGGCTTCAAATGCTAAGGATGTTTCCCACTGTACAATGGGCTTGAGCACAGTGAGGCTGTAAGCCTATATGTGCTTACCTGGGGGTAAGCGCAATGGAACTCAGTGGTAGGCACGCACAGACATGGTGCATTGTGGCCATTATATAGGCCAAAGATGGGGAAGTTTGGGTCCACGGTTCAATCATTCCCCAATAGGGGGACTATTTTGGCCATGAGGCCATTTCCCCCAAACCACAGCCCCCTGCTTATCAACTGATGTCACTTGTGGTGTCTGCTGATGGGTGAGAAAAGGGTTATTTCCAAC
Source organism: Podarcis muralis (assembly GCF_964188315.1). Taxonomy (NCBI): domain Eukaryota; kingdom Metazoa; phylum Chordata; class Lepidosauria; order Squamata; family Lacertidae; genus Podarcis; species Podarcis muralis. Next base: position 34,711,896 of record NC_135656.1, on the reverse strand, counting down.
ATGGGCTGCGCACACCTGTTCATGTGCAGCCAAGGCAGCAGGATTTAACCCCCATTCATCAGCTGCTAAATGGGGGTTAGATCCTGCTCAGTAAGGCAGGGTTTTATGCAAACCCTTTCTAGATTCTAGGAGTAGCATCCATGGCTCTCTGGCTCAGGCAAATGCTTCCCTTAAAAAAAACACAAACCCCACACATTTTGCACATTTTTCTCAAAAAGCTTTGAGAAAAGCTTTTGTCAAAATGCAAAAACACCAGATACACCATATTGGTTGATGCTTTCATGAATTTTGACAGGCTGGTGAGGAATCTATTCCATCAGCTGTTGCCGAACTGTCTGCTTTTCAGCATGGCAAATTTTGTCCACCTCTTTTAGAATCCTTTCCTTCATGATGCAGCCTGGGACAAGGACTGGCAGCCCCATGAATTTCCTCCATTTTCTAGAATGGTTTACACTGGGCAGTTTTCAGTCATCTGGCATGGAGGTAGATAAGTGCTTCTCATTTCGCAGGGATGTCATCCTGTATAATTTATCATACTGTTCTAAGGCCACTGCCTCTTCCTTTGCCACCTCACTGGATGCAGATCTTCTGATTTATAACTGTGCTTGCCACCTTCCCTCTTGGAGCTCTCCGGTGCTCAGGGCTTTCTTGCTCCCTTAACTGGCTCCCTGACCACATTCTCTGATACTTGGCACATCCACCTAGAGCCAAGGGGCATTGACATTGGCTCAGTATGACATTATAATGTCATAATATGTATGAAAATTAATAAAGACCACATTTAAAAAAAAAAAGTAGCCTGTGCAATGCCTCTCATCTTTTCCATTTCTTCCTCAAAACCCACTTTTTCTGTGAAGCCTTTAGCTTAGGTGTGGGGAACCTTTGCCAGATGTTGCTGAACTACCAATCCCATCATCCTTTGCCATTGGCCATGCTTGCTGGGGCTGATGGGAGTTATTGTTCAGCAATGTCTGGAGGGGCAGAGGATCCCCACAGCAGCCTTTGTTTGTTAGACCCCTCTCACTTCACTCACCCACCATAAATCAAGTACTGTACAAGGCCCTCAACTGCATAATGCAGCTTCTCACATCCTCCCCTTTTATACCTTGCCTTTCTCTTCTCACCCCTTTACTGCCTCCTTCACTTAAGAGTTTTAGATTATAAACCCCTCACAGCAAAAACTTAATCTTCTTCTGTTACTCTGGAAGGTTCTGTGTATACGGTGGCACCTCGGGTTCATTAATTTAGTGATATACACCAGCGTGGTGTAATGGTTAGAGGGTTGGACCTGGGAGAGCAGGGTTTGAACCCTCACTCAGCCAAGAAGCTCACTTGGGCCTGTCACCCTCTCTGAGCCTAACCTACCTCACAGGGTTGTTGTGTGGATAAAATGGGGAGAAGAACCATGCACACACACCTCCTTGAGCTCCTTGGAAGATAAACATGGTATATAAGTGTAATAAATAAATCAAGCATTTGGCTGTTTTTATTAGGGCCTTATTGTTGATGTTCTTAAGCACCTTGTGTGGGGGAGGTGGAATAGTTTATACAGTGGTACCTTGAGTTACATACGCTTCAGGTTACAGACTCCGCTAACCCAGAAATAATACCTCGGGTTAAGAACTTTGCTTCAGGATGAGAACAGAAATCGTGCAGCGGCAGCAGGAGGCCCCATTAGTTAAAGTGGTACCTCAGGTTAAGAACAGTTTCAGGTTAAGAACAGACCTCCAGAACGAATTAAGTTCTTAACCCGAGGTACCAGTGTGGGAGAGAGCCAGTGCCAGTGTGTACCAGGTACCAGTGTGTAGAGAGCCAGTGTGGTGTAGTGGTTAAGAGCGGTAGTCTGCTAATCTGGGGAACCGGGTTCGCGTCTCCGCTCCTCCACCTGCAGCTGCTGGGTGACCTTGGGCCAGTCATACTTCCTTGAAGTCTCTCAGCCCCACTCACCTCACAGAGTGTTTGTTGTGGGGGAGGAAGGGAAAGGAGAATGTTAGCCGCTTTGAGACTCCTTAAAGGGAGTGAAAGGCGGGATATCAAATCCAAACTCTTCTTCTTCTTCTTCTACCACTGTATTCTCATTGTTGTGGTGTTTTGCAGAAGAATCTGTAACTTTCTAGATATTGTTGACTACAACTCCCATCATCTCTATTGACAATGCTGGTTGATGGGAGTTGGGAGTCCAACGACATATGCAGAGCCACAGGTTCTCCATTGCTGGTGTGCCTAGACGTCACTATATATTTTATCATCCTCATCTGAATAAAAGTATTCCTGTAGGAACACCTCTGCAACACCTTCTGCAGAGAGGACAGTTGCAAAGGATGTGTTTGGTTTGCTAAATTCACTTGCTGGCAAGGTTTCAATGATAAGAGCTCCTTGCAGGGAGAGGCCATGTTTCATTTAATGTCTCAATTAATCACTTTCTTATTGTTTAACAAGAGAGGACTGAGGAAAATACTGGTCAAATCGATCATTTAATTTTCTGGGTTGCAGTGGATCTTTTTCTCCTGCTACACGCACATTCGAAAACAGACGTGGCCCTAAGTGCATCAATCAGGTAAGAAAGAACACGCCTGCTGGTGTCAGGACAGCGGATAAATCACTTATTGGGAATTGCAGATGTGCTGGCTTTCTCTGCACATTTACCTTCAGCCTCTGACTCATACTCTGGCTGTCCAATCCCAAGACGATTCTTGTTGCCAACAGTGCAGCATCTGTTCTTGACGTTATAAGGTGACGCCACCTGTCTGACGCAGCTCCTTACTACCTGAACGAAAGGAAGACATCACCTGCTACAGCAGCCACACAGTGTCTGAGACAGAGCAGGTAACAGCGGGAATTGTTTCATAGGAAGAGCTGAGATTATATGATACAGCACACAACCTTGTCACTGAGGACCTTCTGAACTACAGACCAGAATCTGCACTACAATTGTTTTGTCAGGCTGCTGAACCGGAGATCTGACACAATTTCATTGAGCCTTAATTGTGCCTTAGCTTGGTTAACGATACAGAGCAAACAGTAATGATCTCACATGCAGATTCAGGTAGGTAGCCGTGTTGGTCTGACACAGTCAAAATTTATTTTAAAAATAGTCTGCACACGAAAGCTTATACCAAAAACAAACTTAGTTGGTCTCTAAGGTGCTACTGGACATTTTTTTTATTTTTGTATATATCTCACATGCAGAGTTATGCAAAGTAAGCTCCCTGACGTCACATCTTGTTTGTATTAGCTGATCAGCGGCTGTATGGTCTCTCTGCTTCATTACACATTTGACACCATCTTGCAAAGCATTGCCTCCCCGCATAGCACCATGCCCATGTGTACAAACACAAACACATAGTAATGAATGCATTCTAAAATAAAGACATAGTTTTACCTGTTTATAAATTGCTTTCCTGTTTTATTGCTTGCTGCCCTGGGCTCCTGTGAGAGGAAGGGCAGGCAAGAAAACAAACAAATTAATTAAAATAAATAAACGCGTTGGTCTTTAAAGCTGACCCTTTTTATTTTTGCTGTCCAAGGGTTTGTCTTATATATGTCCCTCTCTCCTTCACAGAATTTCCATGTTGCCCAGGCAAAAGGAGACATCTGTAAGATAGGAGACAGCTTTATGGGAGCAATTTTCATGTGGGGCATGAGAGGGGGAAGGGTTAAGCTTCCCTCCCCAAGCACAACCGTCCTGGCTGGAGGGGAAGGGCAATTTGAAATTTTAAAAAGAGGGGGAGAATTTGCAGCAACTCCCGTCTAGCATAATGTGGACTTTAGCCACACAGTGTGATCCATAGGAGAGCAGGGGGCTGTCTATAGGAGCATTAGAAGAGTCATGGTAGTGTAGGCCAAAAACTCACCAAATTTAGCATCCTGTTCTCACAGTGGCCAACCCATGGGATGCCCACAGGCAAAAACTGAGCATGCCAGCACTCCTCATGTCCGCAATTTGCAGCAACTGGTATTCAGAAGCATGGGCAAAGCCAGGATTATTGTTAGGGGGGGAGCAGGACTTGGTTAGGGGGGCAGGACTTTTGTTGGAGAGGCAGAACCAATGTGATTGGTCAGTTAGTTAAGTATTTCTGTTGTCTTACTTGATTGGGGTGGGGGCAGCTGTCCCCTTGGCTACACCCATGTAAATCAGAAGCATACAGCCTCTGACAGGGGAGGCAGAATATAGCCAGAATACAGTGGTACCTCGGGTTAAGTACTTAATTCGTTCCGGAGGTCCGTACCTAACCTGAAACTGTTCTTAACCTGAAGCACCACTTTAGCTAATGGGGCCTCCTGCTGCCTTCGCGCCGCCAGAGCACAATTTCTGTTCTCATCCTGAAGCAAAGTTCTTAACCCGAGGTACTATTTCTGGGTTAGCAGAATATAGAAAACTGGCTAGTAGTTGCTGATAGCCCTTTCCTCTGTGAATTTAACACCTTTTTAAGCTATTCAAGTTGGAGGCCATCTGGTGGGCCTGAAATCAAGGTTAACTGCAGATTGTTATGAATCAACAGGTATTTGCCTGTCCGGAACCTTTCACCATTCATCTTCACTGGATGACCTTGTACTCTCCTATTATGAGAGGGAAAGGATAAAAACATCTCTCGGTCCATTTTTGACACAGCATGCATAGTTTTTTACACCTTGGTCATGGTTCCTCTTATTCGCTTTTTCTCTAACTAAAAAGCGGCCATGCTGTGAGCTTCCCTCGCAGCAGAGTTGCTCCAGCCTCTTGATAATTTTGTTTGCCCTTTTCTGAGCCAGGTCCAACACTACAATGTCAAATCAACAGCATGTCCTCCTCCTCTGTCCTACTTACAGAGTTTGCATCCAAAGATAAATGTGTCCCACTGGTTGTCTCCATCCCACCAAGTTTCCATTGGGCCAACTTCATTGATGCTCTCCTTTAAAACTAAGTGCCCCAGCTTGGCTCAGAAGCCTCTAGCAGTTGCATATAAATACCTATACAGTACACAGTTTCTTTCTCTCTCTCTCTCTCTCTCTCTCTCTCTCTCTCTCTCTCTCTCTCCAAATGTCCTTGGCATGTGAACTTTTCTCTAGGGGGCTTTGGCATATTTGAATTGCCATCCTGTGCCACTGCACTAGTGCCTAGTTTTTCCCCTTCTCTATTTGAACAAACATAAGCACTCCCCCCCCAACCCTTGAGAGATTATTTATGCCACTCCAGATGCTTCCCAGCTCCTCTCAGATTTCCCCCAGCAACCAGTTGAAAAGCCATTTCCCATTGTATGCTAAAACAGCAGTGATTGCCAAAAGATGGAAAGGACAATCAGTGCCAACAAAAGAGGAATGGCAGGATAAATTATTGGAATATCTAGAATTGGCAAAAATGATAGAGACAATTAGGAGACAGCCAAATCAAAAGTTCAAAAAGGAGTGGGAAACTTACAAAGAATTTTTTTTAAAAAATTGTTCCCAAGTCAAAACCTGGACAGGCTTTATTAAATTTTGCAAATTACAAGGCAGATTACAATTATAGCATATAGATAACAGAGAAAATTGAAAAATGAGCAAAGAAACAAAAAGATAAGACAGACCTGCATTGAGGAAGACGGAAGTCTGTCGGGAAAGCTAAGTAATTGGAAATTAAAAATATGGTGGCATAAGTTTTCTTTTAAGAACTTGTGGATTTATGGACGTGTGTATGTTCTTCCTTTTTTATTATTTTCCAATTTTTAAATTTTTGTGTGTCTGTTATTTGTTAGTAAGAAATGGAACAATTTGTACAATGTAAGAAAACTAATAAAAAGCATTTAAAAAAGAAAAGCCGTTTCCCAAATCAAAGTCCAGTTACTGAGCCATTTCTCGGAACCACAGTGCTCCAAACTAGTTTAAAATTGACTGGGCCGGTGTGGTGTCACCATCGGAGTGCCAGAATAGGACTAGGGAGGCCCAAGGATCAAATCTCCACTGAGCTGTGACTTCAGGCTAGTCAACATCTCTCATCCAGGGCTGTAATGGTGATAAAAATGGAAACCATGTCCACTGCCTTGAGCTCCCTGAACGCAAAGGAAGCTATAAATGCGAACAACAATAACACAGTTTTTAGATAACTGTGCATGATAAGACGAGACAAATACTACAGCTAGAAATATGTAAATAATTCTTATCCTTCTAAGGCAATGGCAAAGATTCCAGTGGTGAAAGAATTAAAGTTGGCTCACTCTGTCTAATCACACTGGTCTACTAGATCTACCAGTGCTATGCCAGGGAAACCGATGCGATGCTGATACAAGGGAAAGATGTAGTCCAGGACAGCATACAATACATGCCCACCTGGCACACAGCTCACACAAAGATCATTCTGAAGCAAACCAATGAAAAGTGTCATTTATTAATCTAGAACTTATGGTTTTCAAACAGCATTTCAGTTGTCTTGGCTCAGCTACAAAGTCTTACTCACTTTAACCTGGAGGAGGAAAAGGATGATTTTTAGAAACAGACACCAGCTTTTCCGAGGAGGAAAAAATAAAAATAAAATTGGCCTTTGCAGCTCAGCTTCATTGCTGAGCCAAACCTCTCATTTGCCTTTACATTCCTGAAGTTGTTATTCATCTGTGCAACGCAGCCGCAGCATGGAAGAAAAACAGAAATTTTGCAAGTCACATACTGGGGCCAGAATAAGCCATAGAACCCACCACCCAAAATGTGGATAATTTGTAGCATTTAATTTGGAAGGAAACTGGACACCGTGCTGAGAAATCATTTTCTCAGCTACCCTCTTGTCCCAAGCAACTGGGGGTTGACTGTGGGGAATCAAGACTGATGAGATAATACTCTGCATATGCTCAGAGGCACTCTCTTTTTGAAAGGACAGACATTAGATCCTGCTGCTGCATGTTATGAAGGAGTGGGAATAAAGGCATCTCAGGCAGGTTCCCGGTCCTTCTTCATGGAGCCCTAGCTCAAATGATGCTCCGTTTCTATTGCGGATAAGGGAATCTCCCTGGAATCAGTGGCTGTCCTTTGGGAAAGGTGGTTCCTCCTCAAATCAGACACTCTGAGCTTATTGACTGGCCCTGGACCTTGCACAGTCAAGGGACTCTGACTCAACAGCTGCCTTCCTAATGTGACGATGGAGCCATCGTCTTCCATTATGCCCATTTGACTATGAGCTTCAATTTGTCCGGTCTTATGAAAGTTTTGGGACGCGGGTGATGCTGTGGGTTAAACCACATAGCCTAGGACTTGCCGATCAGAAGGTCGGCGGTTCGAATCCCCGCGACGAGGTGAGCTCCCATTGCTCGGTCCCAGCTCCTGCCAACCTAGCAGTTTGAAAGCACGTCAAAGTGCAAGTAGATAAATAGGTACCACTCCAGCGGGAAGGTAAACGGCATTTTCGTGTGCTGCTCTGGTTCACCAGAAGCGGCTTAGCCATGGTGGCCACATGACCCAGAAGCTGTACGCCGGCTCCCTCGGCCAATAAAGCGAGATGAGCACTGCAACCCCAGAGTCGGCCACAACTGGACCTAATGGTCAGGGGTCCCTTTACCTTTTTATGAAAGTTTAAGTGCTGGAATGAAATCATTTCTAGTGCAGCAGTCTTAAGGAAACTGGTGGAACCGGTGGAAACTAATCCTGCCACTTAATTATAAAAAGAGAATTGAATTGTTAACTGCGATGAAAACTCCCTGCAAATGAAAAAATAATAATGCAATAATTAGCCATCAAGCAAAGTGCTACCACCTTGACAATGTGATGACTTTATCCATGATAAAGAAAGCAGAATGAAGGACCTCAAAGGCAAGGAGAGAAAGGCAAAGATTTGCAGAGAAAGCATGGAACAAATTCTGCCCATATGGGACAGCTGCATATTCCTGCATTGCAAAGGGTTGGACCAGCTGATACTCAGGGTCCCTTCCATCTCTATAATTCTATGTGAGTCAGGGCTGTCTTCCACATGAACAGGCAGAAGTTACTACTCCAGAGGAGGGAAGCCTGTTTTGCACTCGGTACCGATCAAATTGGACAGGGGTGGGGGAACTTGTGGCCTTCCCATCACCCCTGACCATTGACCATGCTGACTGGGGACTGATGGGAGTTGGAGTCTAGCAACACTGGGAAGGCTACAGGTTCCCCATATTTGACCAGCGGCGACTGGTGCACCATTCAAGAGAATGCTTCAAGTATTGACTTAACATGTTAAGGGATAATGCATCTTCCAAAGCAGGCATCCCCAGACTTGGTCCTCCAGCTGTTTTGGGACCACAACTCCCATCATCCTAGCTAACAGGACTAGTGGTCAACGATGATGGGAACTGTAGTCCCAAAACAGTTTGGGGATGCCTATTCCAAAGCTTCATCACTTTGACCCCATGGTTTTATATGCCAGTGTTTCCCAACCTTCAGTCTCCAACTGTTTTCAGACTACAGTTCCCATCATCCCTGACCACTGGTCTTGCTAGCTAGGGATGGTGGGAGTTGTAGTCCAAAAACAGCTGGAGACCCATGGTTGGGAAACATTGTTGTATACTAACTGTGAACTCAGAAGCTTGATGATGATGGCGGCCATGCAACCAAAATGGCGTTACTGGGAAACAAGGGGGAGACAAGTTTGTGGGAACCCCAGGTTTTGCAGAAATAGAGCAAAGTCAGGGAGGATGGACTTAAGGGGATAACCATCCAAAAAAACTACAACCACAACAGCTCAATGAGACCTGAGCATGTACTGTAGCCACATAATGCTGAGTGTCTGCCAGCTGGGTTGGGGATGCAGTGGAGTATTCTGAAAAAAGGTTGGGCTGGGACAAGGAACAGGAGCTCTCCATTCTGCAGCATTGTGTTGTGGCTCCCACTGGTACCTTTTCACTGCTTAAAGTGTGCCAGGAGAGATGCAGATTATTGCCATTTTGAGTGGGACCACCTGAAGGTACCAGGCTCCTGTGATTTAAAAGGGATTTGTAAAACAAAGCAGAAAAAACATACACAAAGGTTATTCTGAAGGGACTTGGCAAGGCGTCACTGCAAAAGGAAGTGTGTGTTTGATCAGTTTTTTGGTAGCAACTAAAAACAGGCCAAACCAGGCATTAGAAGGTAGTTATTATCCTGGATTTGAAGTTGCTTAAAGTTTGGCAGGTCACCGAACTGGAAAAGCTGAGGCATTCAGCAGAGAAAAAGACAGAGGATGGAATTTGTTGGGATTTATGGCTGAAGACTACTGTACACACTGAAACAGAAAACATAGAGATATCCCTGCAGCACATATTTAATATTTCAAGACTGTCACGTATTCAAAGTATGATTGTTAACTACGGGTTTTGATGCCTATATACAGTATGTTAGAGTAGTGTGCAATGTATATGAATTATGTGTGTGTTTCGTATTAAAAAGAAGATACGACGATAGCAACCAATTCATTAGAACCACCCCATCTCCCCATGACCTTGTAATTAAGACAGCTACTTCCCTGGTTCCTTATTGTTTTGTCTGCTCTGAGCATGGGAAAACAAAGACATGGGAGGCAATATTCTCTTGGCCTTTGGCTTGCTGTAATGAACTGTGGGGGATGAGAAGGATAAAGGGGAAAGCCTCAAATGATCAACTGGAGACAAATTAGCCAAGAGGTGCCAAGTCAGCTTTCATCATTCTCCACGCCAGGCTTATGCTGTTGGAATGATGGCTGTCAAGAGACAAGAGGTAATTATCTGAGTCCGGTTTGAATGCGCTATTAGAGTTAATTAACCAGACGTTTGGCTCTGATAATGAGAACTTGGAGGGGATTAATTTTCTAGATTGTCTCAGTGTAAAAGGATATCTTTGCATGGGTAGCCCTGTTACATCTTATTCGTGAGTTGAGATAAGCTAAGCTAATGCATCAGGGACGCGGGTGGTGCTGTGGGTAAAACCTCAGCGCCTAGGACTTGCCAATCGTCAGGTCGGCAGTTCGAATCCCCGCGGTGGGGTGCGCTCCCGTTGCTCGGTCCCAGCGCCTGCCAACCTAGCAGTTCGAAAGCACCCCCGGGTGCAAGTAGATAAATAGGGACCGCTTACTAGCGGGAAGGTAAATGGCGTTTCCGTGTGCTGCGCTGGTTCGCCAGATGCAGCTTGTCACACTGGCCACGTGACCCGGAAGTGTCTGTGAACAGCGCTGGCTCCCGGCCTATAGAGTGAGATGAGCGCACAACCCTAGAGTCTGTCAAGACTGGCCCATATGGCAGGGGTACCTTTACCTTTATCTTTAAGCTAATGCATCCTTAGGAGCTCATTAAGAAGACTTAGCAACCCAGGTGTTGGCCCCATGCAAAGATTTGCAAATGTGTCCAAGTGTGAGTACCTGAAAAGTGGCTCAATTTGGGGGGGGGGTCTCCTTTCACTATGCGAACAGAAAAAGCATGAACATCACACCAGTAGATAATGCTGAACAACAAAAAAGTTTACATTTTGTTTTTTAATATCAATACAGGTATATATGGGCAATGTGTCTTGGAGTAGAATTAAAGCATGGCAGGTAGGGAGGGATGGAGGAAGCTTGAATTTCAATGGGGCCACACAGTAGTACTGATGTACTGTCAAACTGGTGAAAGCAATAATGCCCCTGAAAATGGGAGTGGGTGGGCGAGACCCCTCACTGTGCAATCTACCCAGGAATAAGTCAAGGAGAACTCATGCCTTGGCTCCTTGAACCAATGGGAAGGAAATCTAGCAGCTCTAGGAAAGCTATTTTCATCATCTACAGGGACACCTACGGAACTCTAGTGTACATGATGTCACACAAGTGGATTAGCAGGGCAAACAAATCTAGCCATGTGAGTTAAGATCTTGATGCATCATCACAGAAAGCATTTTTTACAGTTAAACAGACAAGCAGGTACTTAAATCAGACTTCTGGGAAAAGAAACCTTGGAACTTTGCTGCAAAAACTATTTCCGTTCTTAATTCTGTTTAACTTCTTTCATTCCCTGTGATGCCTCTCTATCAGTTTGCTGCACGAGTATTTTGATAAGAAGAAGAAGAAGAAGGAGGAGGAGGAGGAGGAGGAGGAGGAGGAGGAGGAGGAGGAGGAGGAGAAGAAGAAGAAGAAGATATGCTTTTACACAGCATCAATTGCTGCAAACTCCACACTCAGGGTGGCTGAAAAGAAGAGATTTCACTGTGAGCTAACGCAAGTCAGTAAGACATATTCCCAGGTAAGGGGGTATATAAGATTACAACCTTCCCTTTAATGAAGCCTCTTGCTCCTTGGGGTAGATAAGAAGAGAATCTCCTGTTCCTTTAATGAAACAATTTCCATTTGAACAGGATAGCTGCTCTAGCAGGGAACAGAGAAAAACCACTTCCATCTGCTTTCTGTACAAGCAGAATTCCCACATGCGTGATTCAATTCCCCCACTAACTGCAATCACCATGCAACTGCTCAAAAAGAGACACGGAGAAAGCACCAATCACCAAGCAGTACTAACACCCCCATATTGCTTGCATACATGCCCTCCCCCAAGTACACAGCCAATGACTATTTGCCTTCTGAGGCCCGGCTCTAAATCAGAGCGCCCTATTGACCCAGCACAAGGAGGAGTCCTGATGCTGGCATTATTGGGAGTTTTGAAGCAAGGTGTCATCATTAGATCAGGAGTGCTGGGAAAATGCAATTACAGTGGTACCTCAGGTTACAAACGCTTCGGGTTACAAACATTTCAGGTTACAGACTCCGCTAACCCGGAAGTAGTACCTCGGGTTAAGAACTTTACCTCAGGATGAGAACAGAAATTGTGCAGTGGTGGCGTGGCAGCAGCGGGAGGCCCCATTAGCTAAAGTGGTACCTCAGATTAAGAATGGTCTCAGGTTAAGAACGGACCTCCAGAACGAATTAAGTTCTTAACCAGAGGTACCACTGTACCTCCACAACTACAGCACCACCTCGAGCCAAGGCTGTGTGTAACGAATAAGAAACAAAAGTGCATTTATTGCTGCATGAACAGTCTCCTGGGACAGGCCCTAGGAGGAGTCTATCCAGCACATACAGCTCTGACAGGCCTGACTTGCAGTGGTGTATGTGTTTTTCAGGAGGACGTTGGTCTCTGACCCATTTCTATTTGTCTCAAACCAAGAATAAAAGAGCCAAGGAAAATAAGATAACCCCTGCTTAATTAACACTTGCCTATAATTTAGGTCCTGACTGGCTGATAAAGGAGACTGCTCAGCTAATCAAAAGTCCTCGAAATTGGATTCACATGTGTCTGAGGCGTAGGAGGCAATCTGCTTTCCCTCAGGAAGATGGATACTGCTCATTTCAGGACCTAATCAAGTCTGCATATACTCTCTCAAGGAAATGGATTCATTCCAGCAGCAGAGTTACCAGAGCAAGGCAGGGGAATTAAAGGTAAAGGTAAAGGTACCCCTGCCCGTACGGGCCAGTCTTGCCAGACTCTAGGGTTGTGCGCTCATCTCACTCTATAGGCCGGGAGCCAGTGCTGTCCACAGACACTTCCGGGTCACGTGGCCAGCGTGACATCGCTGCTCTGGCAAGCCAGCGCAGCACACGGAACACCGTTTACCTTCCCGCTAGTAAGCGGTCCCTATTTATCTACTTGCACCCGAAGGTGCTTTCGAACTGCTAGGTTGGCAGGCGCTGGGACCGAACGACAGGAGCGCACCCCGCCGCAGGGATTCGAACCGCCGACCTTTCGATCGGCAAGTCCTAGGTGCTGAGGCTTTAACCCACAGCGCCACCTGCGTCCCCTAGGCAGGGGAATTACTTGATTTTAAATATATATATTTTATTTTTACATCCATAATTTATATTTATTTTCCACCTTTTCATCTCCAATGAGAGCTCAAGGTGGCAAACATGGTTCTCTCCCACTCCTCATTTAATGCCTACCACAGCCCCATAAGGTTGGTTAGGCTGAGAGGCAGTGACTGGCCCTCAAGGCCACACAGTGAGCTTCAAGGCCAAGTGGGCATTTGAACCCTGGTCTCTCAGGTTCAAGTCTGACACTCTGATGACTACACTATCCTGGTTCCTTTACGGGGGAAAGCTTCTCATGGGGTGGGGTCTCCACCAGCCCGGAAAAGTCCAAAGTTTTCCTTCCAGCTATGGCTTCAGATGTTATTGCATCCCAGTCTTTACTGCATCCCCATCTTTTTACCATTCTGGGTCTGTTTTCGTAAGTGATGCATGGAATGTGACCTTTCACATGTTTATTCAGAAAGTCCCATTGAATTCAGTGGGATACATTTCTTAGCGACTGTGCATAGGTTTGCAACCTTAACTAGATTTCTGTAAATCACAGACATGTAGTTAACTCTGGAATCCATCCTGGTTCTATCCCATACCGAGCATACATGCATTATTACCAACTCGGTGCCCTCCAGATAATATACTGTAACTCCCATCTGCCCTAGCTAGCACCACCGTTACTGATGGGAGTTGCAGTGCAAAACCTCTAGAGCAGAACTTTCCAAACTTTCTATGTTGGTGACACACTTTTTAGACATGCATCGTATCGCCAGGGGCGAAGGAAGGCTAACCAGCACCTGGTGTGGGGTGTTGGAGGGCAGGGCAAACTGCCCAGTGGTGCATGTGTGTGCGCCGTACATATGGCACATGCACATGTGACGTTTGTAGTAGCGCCGCGCATGCACCACTGGGAGGTTTGCCGACAGTGCCGCTTGTGCGCCGTACGGACGGCAGTGGGATCCTCTGCTCACGACTGCAGTGGCGGCAGAGGGATCCTCTGTATGTGGCTATGTGATGGCAGTAGCTCACATCACTGCGCCTAGGGCGGCAGGGCAAGCCTTCCACGGGGTGCCTTCTTGTCACCCCCTCAGAGATGGCACCTGGGGCAGACCACCCCCACCCCCTTCCTCCGCCACTGCATATTGCAACACAGGCAATCCGTTTTTCTAGCTAACCGGCAGGCTGCCCGCTCCCTTCCTCCCTTTCCAGCTCTGGGAGGAGGACGGGGAGCGTTTGCAAGACACACTCTGCAGCCGACACACTACTAATGTGTCATGACACAGTTTGGGAAGCTCTGTTCTAGAGGACACCAGGTTGGCCAATTCGTATCTAGCACTGTGACTGCTTCCCTTCCTGAAACAGCTTCCAAGCAGTCGCTGGAGAAACATGAACAGGGAGAATCCCTCGTCTGCAAAAACAAGCAGGTTTGTATAATTTCAGACATTACCAGACTCTGCACATGGTGAGTTAATAACACAGCCTGCAGAGACACCCCCCCCACTGCCCCGCCTCCCAGGAGTTGTTGGGGAAAGTAATTTTGTTTCTCAATAGCTGCCTGCCACTGACTTAGTCTGACACCATCGCAAAGTGTCTGTGACAGTTCACATTGCAAAGAAGAGCCAGCTCCCTTAATCAGAACTGATGGCCAAATGAGGAAGCCATTACTTTAGATAATGACTGTGGGCATGTGTTTTTTTAGACCAGAGGTGAGACTTGCCTGGGCCAATACTCTTCCGAGGGGTGGTACCCAGATGCCTCTGGGTCTCCTTGGGTTCTCCTTCTGCTCAGGTCAACCACACAACTCAAGGGAATTCCCACTTTTCGTGATATAGAGTGCTTGCTGTGGTGTACACCTGAGTTTGCAGATCTGCTGTGTAAAAAAAAAGGGGGGGGTTGCCCCTCTGCCATCTGCCAGTGAAGGGCAGCGGGTTTCAGCTCTGACAGCAGCCCTCCTCCAAGCAGAGGAGGCCAAAGCAGCTCATTGCCACCATTACAACCATGAACATCACAAAAAACCCACTCAGCCAACCCAAGATATTTCATGGTGCTCTGCTTTATTAATGCTATGAAGAGAAGACTGGGTGAGTGTTCATCTCTGTGTATTTTAATTTGGGCTTTTTCTCACAAGAACGGTTGTTAATTTGGAATTAGTGGTTAACTCGAGAAAACAATGTCACTCAGATATAACAAACAGGGAATTGTAAAGTCATTTTACAGCTGAGCACAACTCAGCTTAAGGATGCGGGTGGTGCTGTGGGTTAAACCACAGAGCCTAGGGCTTGCCAATCAGGTCGGTGGTTCGAATCCCCGCGACGGGGTGAGCTGCCGTTGCTCGGTCCCTGCTCTTGCCCACCTAGCAGTTCCAAAGCACGTCAAAGTGCAAGTAGATAGATAGGTACTGCTCCGGTGGGAAGGTAAACGGCGTTTCCGTGCACTGCTCTGATTCGCCAGAAGCGGCTTAGTCATGCTGGCCACATGACCCGGAAGCTGTCTGCGGACAAACGCTGGCTCCCTCGGCCTATAGAGTGAGATGAGCGCACAAGCCCAGAGTCATCTGTGACTGGACCTAATGGTCAGGGGTCCCTTTACCTTTACAACTCAGCTTATGTTGGCCAACTTGCAACAAACCAGCTGCAAAGATTACAGGGGAGCGCTCTCGCTGCATTGTTGTTTTGATCAAGCAAGCACAACTAGATGATGCAATTTTTACTTTTATTTATAATATTGCTTACAAATAAAGCTGAAACTGGCAGAAAGAATGGTGAAGCCTGGAGAACATTTTTTTAAGTCAAGCATAAACAGAAATGTTGTAATCAAATTTGCTTTCTTATCTCTGATCCTCTTTTATTTTATTTATATTTATCATGGAGGGAGTATAAAAGCGTAAGGCCTTAAATGCAGACAATTAACAAAGCGCTCCACTCCACCCCTCTCTCGACCTTACATGGCATAAAACTAGTGTGGATAAAAACAGAATGACTGATGGAGAACAGAAAGGGCCCCAAATAAACTTTGCACCTTCTGATAAAATCCCTCTCAGAGGCCCTACCTGTAACATCTAAGATTTGAGCTGTGTGGCTGCAGGACACTTGGAAAATGAAGAGCAATGCGGTTCTTATTAAATGCATATAGTCTACAAAGGATGACCTTACTGCTGAATGACCCTAGGTGGCTGTCTGGAGCAACACATTTAAAGAAGGCAGCATTTCAAGGTACATCCCTTTCCCAGTGTGTGATAATATGTGAACTATATAGAATTCTCTGGCTGTGTAAATACATTTACCATACCATACTGTAGCTTCCCTCTCATGGAACTACAATTCCCAGCATGCTTAACAAACTACAATTCCCAGGATTCATTGTGGGAAGTCTTGTGCTTTAAATGTACAGTGTGTGTACACAGCCAATCTCTCTCCCTCCCTCTCTTTCTCTCTCATATAATTCTAAAACTTGCACTGTCCAAAGAGCTGCCAGTTTGTGAGGGCGATGGGGGGGGGCGCAATGTTGTGTGTGTGATGCCAGGATGTTGGGAGGAGCTGGGGGCGGAGCCAAGCATTGTGACCGTGCGGCTTTAATGGCCGCCGGCTCCTCCTTAGTCTCCTCTTGGCTCCGCCACTGGCAGGTGGCTGCTTTGGCCCTCCTTCCCCTCCACAGCCTCCACACTTTTTTAACATTGGGGTGCTCAGCCCCTACTCCCCAAATATAGGAGCGCCCCAATAGGGCTCGGCCCCCAGGAGCTGGCACCCCCGTTCAACATGAATAACTTCTCTTATCAAATCCACTTCTGGAACCCGTGGTCAGCTGCTTCAGATTCAGAGAAGACCAGTCCAGCCTCGGCCATCTGAACTAAATGGAGCACTTTACAGTGGTACCTCAGGTTACATACGCTTCAGGTTACATACGCTTCAGGTTACAGACTCCGCTAACCCAGAAATAGCGCTTCAGGTTAAGAACTTTGCTTCAGGATGAGAACAGAAATCGGTCTCCGGCGGCGCGGCAGCAGCAGGAGGCCCCATTAGCTAAAGTGGTGCTTCAGGTTAAGTACAGTTTCAGGTTAGGAATGGACCTCCAGAACGAATTAAGTACTTAACCCGAGGTACCACTGTATGTTCAGTGGTGTCCTCAGATGCTGAGGACAGACATGAGGGGAAAGCATACACCAGGGTTGGACAACCTGCGACCCTCCAGATGTTTCTGGACTAATCATCCCTGACCATTGGCCATACTGTACAATCTTTCAGACTCCCTGCCTAAAAACCTGGAGAGCTACTGCCAGTCAGTGTAGACAATACCTACTTAGATTGGCCCAGCTTCTGATGTATTTTCCTATAACCTATAGCATGGGTAGGCAAACTAAGGCCCGGGGGCCGGATGCAGCCCAATTGCCTTCTAAATCCAGCCCACAGACAGTCCGGGAATCAGCGTGTTTTTGCATGAGTAGAATGTGTCCTTTTATTTACCGTAAAATGCATCTCTGGGTTATCTATGGGACCTGCCTGGTGTTTTTACATTACAGTGGTACCTCGGGTTACATAAACTTCAGGTTACAGACTCCGCTAACCCAGAAATATTATTTCAGGTTAAGAACTTTGCTTCAGCATGAGAACAGAAATCGTGCAGCGGCGGCAGCAAGAGGCCCCATTAGCTAAAGTGGTGCTTCAGGTTAAGAACAGTTTCAGGTTAAGAACAGACCTCCAGAAAGAATTAAGTTCTTAACCCGAGGTGCCACTGTAGTAGAATGTGTGCTTTTATTTAAAATGCATCTCTGGGTTATTTGTGGGGCATAGGAATTTGTTCATCCCCCCCAAATATAATGTGGCCCCCCATAAGGTCTGAGGGACAGTGGACCGGCCCCCTGCTGAAAACGTTTGCTGACCCCTGACCTATAGCATCCTCCTCTCTACTATAAGGACAGCACTGAGGCTAAGCGCAGAAAGGCAGTGCCTCCAGTGGTCTGGTTGTAAGAAAGGAGGCAGGTGGGGACTGGCTGATGGCAGGCTCAGCTTGGTGGGGCCATGACTCATTTGCCCTAACAGACCAGCCTCCTCTGCTTTAACCCCTCTTTGCTGTCTTCTGTGAGCTCAGCTTCACCCAGTGGGCGATACATAAATATATCTCCATCATATGTTGCTCTGAGCCATCAGCCCAGCCAAGTAGCCTCTGGTGCTTTGTCCCCCACAGGAATCTGGAAGTTCAGCCTTGCCTATTGAACTTGACACGTGTGTGTGTGTGTGTGTGTGTGTGTGTGTGTGTGTGTGTGTGTGTTTTCACTCCCCGCTGTGTGGCAGCTTGTATGTTTCAAATCTGCTGGTTGTCAAACAAGTCTTGCTTTTAGATACTTGATTAATTGCTTCTTGTCTCTCTTTACAGATGCGGACCGATAACCTTTCAAAGTGGCTTGTGGTTTGGGGGCGGGCGGAGAGAAATTGTACCTTGTTTTTGCTTGCCAGAAGCTTCCCATTTTTGGGGTAATACCAAGCACCATAATAAGAGGTCAAGTTGGGCTGTCTCCAGTCTCTGTGCCCTCCCCCTGCCCTGTCCTGTCCAGCAGGTAATCCACCTGGAATAAAAATTGGCCAAAGTTATTATCTGGGTTTCTGATAAATGCTTCTGACCTTTGTTTTGTCAACGGATGGAAGTGGATGTGTGGAATTTGCAAGGCTCATTAACAGAGCCCCCCCCCTCTCCCTCCACCCCTTTGCCTCAAGTGCAAAGCCCCACTGACATCAAAGCAACAGGATGTCTAATCCTGTTTTGAATCAGGGCTGGTGCATACAGAGAATGTTAAATAGGGAATCCACCAGCAGCGAAAAAGGGGGGGGGGTATCTTTAATTTCCTGAGTGAGCAAGGGAAGCAGAGAGAGAGAGAGAGAGAGAGAGAGAGATACTTACAGGAAGAAGGAAATGCCTTTCAGCACAGACCTGCGGACACCTGAATAGTAGAGGGAGAAAGCTGAACGGAGAAAAACAAAGGAGACAGAGGGCCACAGCTGATGGAGAGGTGAGTGAGGGCAATGCAAGCTGAATGACCCAGCACTAGAACCTGTTGGAGCTGCCCACTGGCTTTCTTCACTTATTGCTGATGGAATAGAGACAGGTAGTGATGGTGGTCCCTGAATATAGCTTCCCACCAAGCAGTTGCCTTGGGGGGGGGGGGGACGACCCACTTCTTAGAGCAAGGGTGGGAAACTTGTCACCATCCAGAAGTTCTAGGACACCCAAGTCCCCATGAGCCAGCACAGCCAATGGTCAGGGAACATGGGAGCTGGGACTCTCAACAGCACCATATTGGCTGTCTGTACCATCATTTTCCCTGATCAAACTTTGCAGATGGAAATCTTCCACAAACATTTCAGGCAACTGTGGGAAAAGGTTCAGGGTTCCTTCCGCAGGCGAGTTCTTTGGTGCTAGGACAACTGTATGTTGGAAAGTTACAAAGAGGATCTTGCTGTCTCGAGGAGGAGTGAGGGAAACGCCACTGGTGTAAGAGGCCTTCCATAGGATCCTGAAAGACCTACATTGGCTCCCAGTACATTTCCGAGCACAATTCAAAGTGTTGGTGCTGACCTTTAAATCCCTAAACAGCCTTGGCCCAGTATACCTGAAGGAGCGTCTCCACCCCCATCGTTCAGCCCAGACACTGAGGTCCAGCTCCGAGGGCCTTCTGGCAGTTCCCTCACTGTGAGAAGCCAAGTTACAGGGAACCAGGCAGAGGGCCTTCTCGGTAGTGGCACCCGCCCTGTGGAATGCCCTCCCACCAGATGTCAAAGAGAACAACAACTACCAGACTTTTAGAAGACATTTGAAGGCAGCCCTGTTTAGGGAAGCTTTTAATGTTTGATGGATTACTGTATTCTAGAATTTTGTTGGAAGCCGCCCAGAGTGGGCAGGGTAGAAATAAATAAATAAATAAATAAATAAATATTATTATTATTCCATAGACCTTTCCCAAATGAAGTTTTCTGCTCGGTCATTAAAGCAAGGGAAGGAGTTTGGAATCCTGTCTTTCCCCTATAGCAGTGGCTCCCAAAGTGGGTGGTACTGCCCACTGGGTGGGTGGGGGGTTACCTAGGGGGCACTAGGAAGCAAGGGGGTGGCAGGAGGACACGGGAGGTGTAAATGGCTATCAGACTTTGAAAAGCTGGATCAGGTTCATCAATTTTGTTAGAATAATTAAACTAAACGGTTTTAATTGGATTTTGAACAAGCATGCAATTACTGTAATTGTTACTGTTTTGAATTTGTGTGCTGTTCTCTTCCTTAGTCGGTTGCGTAAACCACTATTCCGACCAATGCTTTTTATAGGGTAAGGGGCACCGGGGATGAATTTATGAGGTGGTGACCCAGAACAGTTTGGGAATGACTGCTCTGTACAGTGGCACCTCGGGTTAAGAACTTAATTCGTTCTGGAGGTCCGTTCTTAACCTGAAACTGTTCTTAACCTGAGGTACCACTTTAGCTAATGGGGCCTCCCACTGCCGTTGTGCTGTGATTTCTGTTCTCATGCTGAAGCAAAGTTCTTAATCCGAGGTACTATTTCTGGGTTAGTGGAGTCTGTAACCTGAAGCGTCTGTAACCCGAGGTACCACCACTGTAGTTTCTGCTGCTCGGGATCTCCGCTGACTCTTACATCAACCCCAGCAAGCACAGCCAATGACCAGGGATGATGGAGGGCTGTAGCTTCACAACATCTGGAGAGCCTAAGGTTCTCCACACCTGCCTCAACAGAGACAAGAATTAAGTTGACCAACCACTGAGAAGCAGAGCGCTGAACAGTGAGGCTTTCTCATTAACAGTCGAAAATCAAAGGCTGGATTTGCATCACAGAGTAGCGCAGGGTGTGCGTAGCCATTGGAGCTGACCAGCTCAGTGATCACACAGACCTTCAGCTTTTCTGCACAGTTCCTGCTTGCAGCAGCAAGTTTACTGTACTCGCAGAGCATCTTGCAGCAGGCAGAGAGAGGAGGAGGTTGGGTGAAGGGGCCACTAGGGTAGGATCCACTTTTGCATGTCTTCTTCTTGCAGCTTCTTAAAGGGTCCTGCACTATCTACTAATTGGGAGCTGCTTCCTCTTGATGGTGACCCCAGATCTACTACTTGAGGTGGGACTGCTCAGTCTAATGGCAGAACCGGAACGGAGGCTGCAACGTAGCACAGCCACTGCCTGTTCCTCTGCGGCTTAAATGTCTCAGATGCCCAACGCCATATTGTTTGATGGCTTTAAAGCACTTTTTAAAAACACTCAGCAAGTGCAAGTGCTTACAGAACAGATGCATGGATAGCATGTCCAACCTACCTCACAGGGTTGTTGTAAGGCTAAAGCACCCTTTGGTGGGCGGCTATGGAAGGGAAACTAATTGAAGAAACAACCAGCTTCGTGAATCCCTGAATAACTTAGCAATTCTTAGCAGGTTTCCCCTTGGCCCCTGCAAATTTCTGCCTGTTTTCTTTAGTCTGTGATAGCTGAGTGGTGAGGATGATAAACAGTAAATGAGCTAGACAATGGCACTCCTCAGGTAGCTAGATAAATCCTTAAGAAACCAAATCCTTTGGGGACATACAGAGTCTCTTCTATTCAGTGCAATAACTTTGAAGTTCCGAGACACACAAATGGAATCTAGTAATGTTTTATGGAGCAGTGATGTTCTGGAATATGCGGCATGCTCCGAGAATTAGAGACATCTGGCTCCCAGCATGGGTACTTTCAGCAGTGGATAGCTTTTCACTCATTCAGCGGGATTCCTCTCTGCCTGGCTGGCCACCACATCTGTATTGGAAAAACAAATATTAGAATGCAGCGTGCAGCAATCTGCACAGATGCTATCAAATTGCACAGCACCAAACCTGGTTATGTAACAGGAGGTGGCAACATAAGCATGATCCTAGTAATTATTTTCTTTTTTAACACAACCATGTGTCTAGCCCTCACATTAGTGGATGTAAGAACTACCAAGCAGCAAGGACCTGGATGGTTAAGTCCAGTCAAAGGCGACTATAGGGTTGTGGCGCTCATCTGGCTTTCAGACCAAGGGAGCTGGTGTTTGTCCACAGACAAATGTGTCATGTGGCCAGCAAGACTAAACCACTTCAGGCTCAAGAGAACACCGTGAGGGAAGCCAGAGCACACGGAAACACCATTTACCTTCCTGCCGCAGCTGTACCTATTTATCTACTTGCACTGGTGTGCTTTTGAACTGCTAGGTTGGCAGAAGCTAGGACAGAGCAACGGGAGCTCACCCTATGACAGGGATTTGAACCACTGACCTTCTGATTGGCAAGTCCAAGAGGCTCAGTGGTTTAGACCACTGGTTTGGAAGGGGTTTGAGTCAGGGAGGGAAGACCTCTGTATCTTTCCTTCAGACCTCCAGGCTCTTTTCTCCCTCTGTATATCCACAATGCTCTCATTTTTCTACCCCCTCCACCAGTCTTGTCCCTGCAACCCCTAATAGCGATTTAAACTCTGTTGTTGTTTTTTAATCCAAATTATTACAGACAAATTGGTAGATTTATGACAATGCTTTTTGCAATTTGTTCTTTACCAGGTGTCAGGACAGCCAGAGGAGCCAAATCCCACAAAGATGGATGGAAATCCTCTTTTGTGATGTGATAAGTCAGTGGAAGCAATTTATAAAGCTGATTTTTTTCTTTTCCAGGAGTAGCTTCATCATGCTCCATGGAGTTATTGCTACCATTCCATTTGGTTAATCTGAGTAAGTAAGTGTGAAAGGAAGCAGCTGTTTCCTGCCTTCTACAGGCCTGCTGTGACATGCACATCTGCATACCTGGATTCAAGCAAAGTTGCCACCAGAACCCAAGGGGGGAAGTTGCTGTCCATTCTCTATGGATCTAGCTCAGCCTTCCACAACCTGACAGGGGCTGATGGGAGCTAGAATTCAAAACATCAGAAAGGTGCCAAGTTGGGGGTGGCTAATTGAGCTGATGTCTCTTGTGTATAGAATCAGCTATCTCGACACTCAGCATCTAGATAGCAGATAAGTTACCCATGCAAATTATGCAGAAGTATGATCTGCTAAGGGACACGGGTGGTGCTGTGGGTTAAACCACAGAACCTAGGACTTGCCAATCAGAAGGTCGGCAGTTCGAATCCCCGTGACGGGGTGAGCTCCTGTTGCTCGGTCCCTGCTCCTGCCAACCTAGCAGTTTGAAAGCACATCAAAGTTCAAGTACATAAATAGGTACCGCTCCAGAGGGAAGGTAAGTGGCGTTTCCATGCGCTGCTCTGGTTCGACAGAAGCGGCTTAGTCATGCTGGCCACATGACCCAGAAGCTGTACGCCGGCTCCCTCGGCCGATAAAGCGAGATGAGCGCCGCAACCCCAGAGTCAGTCATGACTGGACCTAATGGTCAGGGGTCCCTTTACCTATGATCTGCTAAAGATAGATATATACATGCACGCACGCACGCACGCACACACACACACACACACACATTCAATCAATTTATTGTGTATAGCTAAAGGCCTTTACAATTTACAGCAGGGGATAAGAACAAGGCTGAAATCACACAACATGACCTATAAAAGTTAAAACATAAAAAAATACAGCATGACGTTTTAAAATTAGAAAGCCTTAGCATATCTGGAACAGAGCTTCTTAGCTTCCAGAGCAATTGTTTTTTTTAAAAAAACACACACACACAAAAGATTACAATCGGGGTGGGATTTCTTTTATATGATTATTAATAAGAGAATACACAACACAGTTATTCCAGAGGAAATGTTCTCTGTGGCTCGAATCCTTGCCTCGTCACCAGGTTTTTCATCTTTCTAAATTGTGCTCGAAGTGTCTGTTCTGATACTACCAAAATTAACCTGACATAGGGTATCACTTTGTCTGTTTTGCATTCCTTGTGGCTCTTTAAAAGTGGCTACACACGCCCATTAGAAGATGCGTGGAAATGTCATGCAGAAGCAGGGGTGGAATGACTGTCTTTGGAAGCATAAACGGCTTGTTGGAAAGGGCCATGGCTCGGTGGGTAGAGTATTTCCTTTGTGTGTAGAAGGTCCAAAGTTCAATGCCCAGCATCACAAAGTAGGGCTGGGAGAAACTCCCTGTCTGAAATCCTGACAGTCAGTGTAGGCAACATTGAGGCAGATGGACCATTGGTGGGACTGGGTACAAGGTAGCTTCCTGGGTCCTTCTTGTCCCCTGTAACGCTCACCCATTCCTGAATGTGACATATGAGATTTCTATCTACTTTCGCAAAAGCATGGATCACAACCCAAGGGGAAATTCTCCTGCTGAAGCCTGGTTGAAACAAGCAGAAGCTGTGCAAAAGCACAATCATTTCTATGGGTTTAGCTGTGCTCGATTGTGCCCTGTAGTGTTCAAATGTCAATATTCTCTGGGCATAAGCCCCACTCAGTGCTGTGAGACTTCCTTCCGAGCAAACATGCATAAAATTACACAGCAAGTGGGTTTTGTTTTGTTTATTGCCTTTTAGTTTATTCTGAGTCATTGGAATAAAATATAACCTGCTGGACCTAAAGTCTGTGTTAAAATCTGTGGACCTGTATAAGCTATGCAAAGCTGCACAGAAGTACATATTTGTCTTATATTATCCAATACAGAGCTGGTGTAAAAAGGAAAAAGGTAAGAGACCCCTGGAGTTAAGTCCACTCAAGGTGACTATGGAGTGCTGGTGTAGCATAATGGCAAAGAGACTGACCTATGAATCAGGGAAGTCCCCAGTTTGAATCGCACCTCGACCATGAGCTCACTAGCTGGCCATAGGCCACCAACAGTTTCTCAGCCTCTGCTGTTTCCAGTAGGGGGGCAATCTCCTCTTACCATATAAGGCTGTTGTAAGGATTACAAGGTCATTTATGTGAAGTGCTTTGAGCACTCTGAAGTTCTGTGTTCTAAGAAGTATTATACAGGCTACAAGGGATGTGGATGATGCTGTGGTCTAAAGCACTGAGCCTCTTGGGCTTGCCGATCAGAAGGTCGGTGGTTCGAATCCCCACGACGGGGTGAGCTCCTGTTGCTCTGTCTCAGTTCCTGCCAACCTAGCAGTTCAAAAGCATACCAGTGCAAGTAGATAAATAGGTACCGCTGTGGTGGGAAGGTCAACGGCGTTTCCGTGCGCTCTCGCTTCCTTCACTTTGTTCCGTTGCACCAAAAGCGGTTTAGTCATGCTGACCACATGACCCAGAAAGCTGTCTGTGGACAAACGCCGGCTCCCTCAGCCTGAAAGTGAGATGAGCGCTGCACCCCATAGTCGCCTTTGACTGGACTTAACCATTATTTACCATATATATATAGGCTACTAGCAAAGAGATATACAGGGAAGTGGAAACCCTTCCCACTTTCCCCCTTGGTTTGCTGACAGGTTTAGGGGAAATAAAGCTGGACTGACCTACACCTGTTAACATAGTTTTGAAATTTAGAAGTCAGCACCTGAAGCTTTTCATAGCAAGGAGCTAAACATTTTCAGCTGCTAATTGCTGCAGATCAACAAACGGCTGTTGAAAGGGGCTGCTTCAAAAGTTGCCAACCTGGCTTTTGTTTAAGGCTTTCCTGTTCTGTATTACCTTTCTTATGATGTAATATTCAGATAACATTTTTTGGTTACAGAAAAATAAACAGACCTGTTGCAAAGAAGAGTTGTCAACTTTACACACACAAACCCCCATTGGCTTTCCCCAGACATTTCCTGCACTTTTTTACACTTACGTTCACAACAATCAGAGCTAGAAATCTGGTAGATATTTTTTTTTTAAATACCATTATTTGGAAGTGAACCCTTGTGACATTCCGGTGGGAATGGAATCAACTTTCCAATACAGCAACATCAAACAGCTGCTAGTCCGTAGTAGGGTTGCCAACTTTTGAGTCACCCCTTTCCCTGCAACTGCAGTTTGATCTGAAGCAATTAGCAGGTGATCGTATTTAACTCAACGCTATTTAAAGTTCCATCTACTGATTGGGACACGGGTAGCGCTGTGAGTTAAACCACAGAGCCTAGGACCTGCTGATCAGAAGGTCAGTGGTTCGAATCCCCGCAACGGGGTGAGCTCCCGTTGCTCGGGCCCTGCTCCTGCCAACCTAGCAGTTCGAAAGCACGTCAAAGAGCAAGTAGATAAATAGGTACCTCTCCGGTGGGAATGTAAACAGCATTTCCATGCGCTGCTCTGGTTCGCCAGAAGTGTCTTAGTCATACTGGCCACATGACCCAGAAGCTGTATGCCAGCTCCCTCAGCCAATAAAGCGAGATGCACGCCACAACCCCAGAGTCGGCCACGACTGGACCTAATGGTCAGGGGCCCCTTTACCTTTTCATTGATTTATTTGAATTAGCCCCTTCTATGTGGCAGATGAGAAAGGTGGTTGGATGCAAAAGAGGACAGTAGTATAAGACTGAATTTCACAGAAATTTCGAAGCCCACAAGAGTCCCTGCTCTCTTTTTGCCCACCCTAAAAATGAGCATGTTTGCTTTGGGTTTTGGGAGGTTTTACAAATGTACAATTGTGTTGTCATAAAATAGAGTACTTTTGGGGAATGTTTTTACTCTGCGGGCAAGATGGCAACAAACTGGGGATAACTTTTCCAAGTTCATTCAGTATGGATGATGTTGACATGGTATTGAGTCCCCTTGTTTGGGTGGAAGCCAGCCCCACTGTAGTTTCCAGACAATGCAAGGATACATAGTTCTTTACCAAGACATATTCTGGTGTTTAGGGACATAGCAATTTGGAAAACCTATAGAAAACCCATGCTTAAGGATTGTCTTCCGTTCCTTCTCTGAATAAGATCAGTGGCTTTTAGTTTCCCCCAACTTTATGTAGATGCCATTTTACGACTTTTAGAGGGACGGCTTGTTTTGCTACATTTAGAAATTTTAAACAGCGGTGTTTTGAAATGGATACAACCAGTTTCCTAAATGGGTTCCTGTCATAGGGAATATTGGATGTGTGTGGAAATTTGGCAATTTTAGAAATCTGCTTGCTAAAATTATATGTCTAGAGCCAGCATAAATTATTTCTATTTTAATGTTTTCTGTGGAGAAATATTGTTTTGGTTTGTTATTATGGTATGTGCTTTGTGTTTTAATATTGCAAACCATCCTGATCTTTAGATGAAGGGCAGTATGAATGAATGAATGAAATAACACAAGAAAGAAAGGTTCTCTGCATGTACTATCTGCTCACTGAGGTTTGTAGTATAAAATTTTGGTTTGTAATTATACACGTGCAACAAACACACATATGAATTCTGGTTTCTTCATTAAGGTCAGTGAAGCTAGATCACTCTCTGGCTGAATTCCCCACCCTCTCCCTTATCTCTGCAGCCTTGGTCCTTGCTTTCATTCATTTCCATGGTATAAGCAGTACTCTTGTGTTATCTTAAACCGAGAAGTTTGCAGAGCAGGGCTGGGAAAAGGATCAGCGTTTATAGCCAGCTTCCTTAATCTGTCAATTTGCTGAGTGGTGCTTCTGGTTATAGTCATAAGGAAGCGTGTTTTATTTCAGTGGAAATATACTTCCTTGTCCCTTTCTCTAGGGTGCAGGATATGTCTTCCTGTGTCACATCAGCATTCATTACAGGGGCTGAGGGAACAGGAGAGTAGAAGGAACCATGTCAGGATTCTGGCAACATATCACGGGTATGGTTACCAACTTACCTTCTTCCTTTTGTACTGGCTCTTGTAAATGAAGCAATTTTTAAAATCCTGCTCTTCAGCCCCAAAAGCCTCCCAGAGTGGCTTATAAATCACAAAAAATTCCCTGCACTCAGGCCTATGACAGCATGAAAAGAAAACTGGTCTGGGACGGGAGAGGAAACTAGCAAACTCAAGTTCAAGTTAAGGATAGGTCTGATATGTTCTGTCATTTTGGTTTAGACAGTGGCTTCAAATTTATGTTGTTACCGCCACTGGTCACAGAATAAATCCTACTATTGCTACTGCCTTTTACAGAATATATATCTTTTCCTGGCATGGAAGATAACATTGCAAGAAAACTCTTGTTTTCGTGTGCCAGGCAGCACTTTGAAAGGCATTGGAGAAAAGCTAGTAGGAGAAAAGTTGGCAACCTTATCCTTGGGTGGGAAGACGGAGGTTAACTCAGGCAAGCTGCACACAGTGAGCAACACAGTTCTCTATAAAACAGAGATCAGAGATACCATGCAAGAGAGTGGAGAGCAGAGAGTGCTTAGGCAGATGGGATTATTTTTTTAAAAATCATTTTCAATTGGGATAGAAATCTAAACAAGTAAAATAATGGGATTGCAGGGCAAAATAAGGGACTCACAGGTCCCCAAATGACCGCAGATAAGGCAATGGAGGACAACAGCAGTTACTAAGGTAGCCCAAACTACTGTTGGGCATATTTGAGGGAAGGTACCATAGTTCAGAAGGGACGAGGGTGGCGCTGTGGGTTCAACCACAGAGCCTAGGACTTGCTGATCAGAAGGTTGGCAGTTCGAATCCCCATGACAGGGTGAGCTCCCGTTGCTCGGTCCCTGCTCTTGCCAACCTAGCAGTTTGAAAGCATGTCAAAGTGCAAGTAGATAAATAGGTACCGCTCCGGTGGGAAGGTAAACGGCGTTTCCGTGCGCTGCTCTGGTTCGCCAGAAGCGGCTTAGTCATGCTGGCCACATGACCCGGAAGCTGTACGCCGGCTCCCTTGGCCAATAAAGCGAGATGAGCGCCGCAACCCCAGAGTCGCTCACGACTGGACCTAATGGTCAGGGGTCCCTTTACCCTTTACCTTTTACCATAGTTCAGAAACAGACAGAGGCCACCCACTTCCAGACAGGCTATCTATTGGTCATTCATCCTGATTTATTTGCATGGAGATTAGACAATGTAGGCTATGTATTGAGCATTTCTTCTGCTGTGTTTGCATGGGGGCTAGACGGCGTTGCATTAAAGCAATGCACCTCCCAGTGCATTTTCCCAGCTCTTCTCACACACAAACACCGAAAAAGCATCCCAAAATGGCAGTGCTGATATTTACCTCTAGATGGCAAAAGTGGCTCATCGAGATAACATCTCACTTTATAGCTTCACGGGAGCCCACTCTGCACAAGACTGTTTTCTCCTATAGAAATATAAGGGTAGGACAGAAGCATTACATTGTCATAATGTAAACATAAAAACTGCATGAGGGGGTACAATTCCTTAACTAGGAGCTAAGCTATTACATCATATTTACAAAGGAGCCTCGATTTCAAAGGTGATTAGCTAGATTTGTGGATATTAATCATCTTTGAGATTGAGGCTTCTCTGTAAATAGGAGCTGCAGGTGCACCATCTGTCAGCAAAATAAGTCCTGAAAAAACAGCAAGAGTGGAGCCTGTGGGTGTAATCTCACCCTGTACTTTTTCACATTACCACCTTTCTCTCACAAGATCCCTGACTGCATGATCAACTGTGCCACATGAGTTAATATTTTCATATTTGTTTAGTTTCTCAGTGAGCCGGGGTTTTTTAGCATAGCGGCATCAGTTATTTAGAACATGGTTCTTATTGAAATCAGAAAGGCACCTACAGGGGACTTCCGGGATAGCGCGAACGGGTAATGGCGGATTCCCTCCGAGCTCCGGAGGGAATCGGCTCCGCTAAGGACGGGTCTTGCCGTGCCGGCGACACGGGGACCCTCAGAAACCGCAGGCGCTGAAGCCTGCGGACATGGTGACTCGGTGGGCTCCTTAAGCGCCCTCCCTGACCCGCGAAGAGCCTTTTTAAAGGCTACGGAGTGGACCGGAGAGTGGCGTGGAGCTGAGAGTCGATCGCTGCCTTGGCGGAGCGAAGCCGCGAGCCATGACCGGAGAGCGCTGTCTTTCTTCCTGAAATTTGGATTGGAAATGCAACCCGTGAGTAAAAGGAAATTTCGGCACTAAAAGTTTCTTATTTATGAATTCGAGTACGATCGGGGGGACGTGTCAAAAAGGAAGTCCGCACTCCCCCTTCCCCACCAAAAGACTTAAAGCAAAGAGAGAGCACCAGGTCGGAAAGACTTTGGTGCTTAAACTGAGAACTTTCATAAACTGAATTAAGAAGTAATTTGTGCAGGAGTTGAAGAGAGAGGAATTCCAGAGGTTTTGCTTTTCAAGTTGACCCCCCCCAGACCCGGGGGGCGCTCTGCGCGGGAGCCCGAGAAACAGAATAAGGAGTTTGACAGCTGTCAAAAAGAGCTGTCAAACGACTAGCCGAAACGTGGAACTGTGTTACAACTGCCTTTTTGGATTAAGTGCTACACTGAAACTGAATTGTTTGAACTGATTGGAAACAAAATAATCTTTAAAAACAAAGTAACTGACTGTTGGGTGAGATTTATGATGGAAATCCCCCTGGAGGGAACTGATGACATTGCAATGGCTGCTGAAGGAAAATTACTGGCAGAGATACAAAAAATGTTTTGTCTGGTGGGAACCTTGCAAGAACAGAGCGCAATCATGACTGAACAGCTGGTGACCTTCAGTCTTAAACTTAGCATCTCTGTCGATGGGACCAAACAAGTGGAAAAAAAATCTGCAGCCACAGAAGGAGAGATAACCCCATTGGGGGAAGGAGAAGAAGAAAGAGTTCAACAAGAATGCAAACAGAAACCTGCAACTTTTGGGAACCAAAGAAACAGGGAAGACAACCAAGGGAATACAAGTCTGCAGGGCCAGAAGAAGAGAGAAGCCCCCGGAATAATCAGATTACTGAGCCAACAAAGAATGAACAAGTTTGATGGGGACTTCTTTTTTGGGTTGGACTTTGGGAGATTTGTTCCTATTGGACAGATACCGTCTTTGTTTGACCTGGAAGAAAGAAAATATGAGGAGCTGGAGACAGAACTTCATGGAGAAGGGAAGACCAACAAAAAGGACTATAAACAAAATCGGCGGGGAGAGACTAACTGGGGCCTGAGGGCCTCGGACGTGAGAAATCCGGGCTAAAACTGTTGTCTTATTTTGAGGATACTTATTTGGGTAGGGGCAAAACGGGGGCAGGGGGGAGGGGAATGTAAGGTGGTAAAAACCTGGGATTTGGAACTGAAACATTATGATTATGGATTAAATATAAAGAGGGATGAGTTTGTGGGAGAAAAATTAGGCCGACCTTGGAGAATAGATCCAAGATGGGAAAGGGAACATGTAAAAGTATGACAATTTAAAAATGGGAAACAGATAAATTGGAAGGAAAGATTTGAAAATTTCTTAAGAGATTTAATAAATAATTTGCTGAGTTATGTAATGAAAATGGAAGGTGGGCAGGGGAGTGTGGGGAAGTCACTGAAAGAAGGGAATGAAAATTTGGTTATGTTTTGTTTTGTGTTTGATTTACTTTTGTTTGGATTTCTTTTATGCAAGTTGGTTTTTTTTTTAAAAATTGAAAACTGAATAAAAATTATTTAAAAAAAAAAAAAAACAGAAAGGCACCTACAATCACTGCTTGCCGACAATGTTTTTGGTCCTGCCAAGTGTTTTTAGATAATTGAATTGATTTGTTGTTGGTCATCTGTTCGGTATTTTATGATCTTTTAATTATTGTTTCCTGGATATCAGTTTATAGGAATTCTTGGGTGGAATTCAATGTTGTGCTATGGCGATTGTTCCATGAGAGCAAGCAGTTCTGCTTGCCAGATGGAATTATCTCCCCCTTTTCTTTGCCACCTGAGGCAGCCACACTACTCGACCCAGTGAAATGGCCACTCAAAGAGGATGGGTGAGAAGACAGGTGCCACCTTTGGGCAAAGGCCTGGCAATCCTATAGATAATTTGTACAGTTTTGATCATAATCCAAGATGAGGCTCTACATACTCGGAGCTGGCCCTAACATTAGGCAAAGTGAGGCCACTGCTTCCAGAAGTTCCTCTAGCGTCCAAATCCGCCTTCCTCCAGAATTTTTCCAACAGAGCTCTTCTGCGTTCATGATCGAGAATGTGCATAGTAGCAGTCAGAGATGTTTACACATAAATATCTGTGACTGCACGTGTCTGTTGGAGTATACAGAATATCACCTGAGCAAGGACTCAGAGACCATTTCATCAGAGCTGGACAAACAAGAGAATGGCAAGGCCAGTCCTGGCTTTCTGGCACACGTCCCTATATAATATGCTGCATGCATGTATACGTTCTATTTATACACACAGTGTGCGCATGCCGGAGCTCCTCGGTGTTGGAACTGGGTTGGGCATGTTGCGTCTTTGAGAATCTTTCTACAGAAACATGTAAATATATTAAAACATGTAAATACATTAACCACTCACGTTTTGTGACAAAATAATTCTCACTGGCATCTCCCCCCCTTTGTACTAAGGGGAATCACCTAGTGAACTGTTGCCTTTGTTCTAACCAGTGTTGAATTGCTGCTGTTCCCTGCTGGAAACTGCTTGATCCACCCATGACTTTCCCAGAATCCATTTGAGGGCCCGGAGCCACCGTTCAGGAATCATGCTGCTCCACGGAACATGACTAACGCTTTCAGGAAAGGATTTCATCCTCTGCACGTATTGTTAAAACCGTAACAATTAAAACAAAGGGGTGGGGGGAAATTACACCAGCAACCCCCAAGCGAAGAAGACATGCTAAGAATACAAGCTAAGAGTATGGCAACATCTCTTGTTGTTCCCGATGGTAAATCTGTTTGTGCTACGTGTCCTAATTCTCAGGCGCTAAGGGCAGAAGTTCACATTGCACAGCAAATGACATTGACACATAATGATAATGCAGGAATATGGGGAATTGCTAACTAAACATCCTCGCAGCTTTCCCTCCCTGCCCCGCAATTTGTTCTTGTTTTCGTCCCAGCTGGGCTAATGTCTGGCTTGAGGGTAAACATCAGTGAGAAATGGTCTTCAGACTCACACTCTGCCCAATGATGCTAAAAGATTCTGCCCTGGAATACTTCATGAAGTATTCTTCATACAACTACTTTCAGGATTATAATTTTGACTAGGACCAGCTCTAGGTTTTAAGGGGCTTTCCAACACTGGCGGGCCCTGGCAGGTTTTTGAGGCAGAGGTAGCAGCAGCAACGGCACTCTGATCAGCACCAGGTTTGGGACTCATCCGTTTAATTTCTCACAATGCCCTCAACTTAGGGTTGTGGGGCACTGTGGAAAACTAAAATGGCAGCTTCCAAGGTGGGGCCTGATAGATGCCTAAGGGCAGTGTGTGCTGACACTGGGCCTGATTTCAACAGTCATAGTTCACATTGGAAAACTGCAAGTTGCAAGCCATGTTCCTTTACAAACCAGGCCAGCTATCAAGGTCCCATTTGAGATGTCCTGATTTTAATATATGGGTGGCCTTGATTTTGGGTGTATTAAGTTCCTGCACCTCTCTTCGAACTGGGCTTATCAGCTCCTCAGGGAGTTGAGAAGCTTAATTAAGAGCCTTAAAAGGACAAAGGATGCCACATAAATTCAAAGAATCGTTATAAATGTCAGTGCACTTCACAAGCTCTGGCAAAGTCAGATAATGAATAACAAGACCTTTAACTTTGTGATGTTTCCAAGCGTGTCTACTTATAGATACAGGCTCTTCAAAATAGCAGCCATAAAATGCTGCCATTTATAATCAAATCCGCATAATAATCTCTTTATTAAGAACTGGAAAATATAGGGTGTGTCTTAGAAGCAGCGTTTATACTCCTCTCTCACCCGGCCATCTCCCCCCCCCCCCCCCCCGTAAGATTCAGATTGCTCAATAAACCCCAGTTTAGCATAATTTCTCAACACACAGTGATAGGGACTGATTTGCTTCCCACCGTGATAGAAGCCAGTAGAAAGTGTGGCAGGGGGTGGGTTGACATTTATCATGACTGGTCCTTCTGAAATAAAATCCAGCCACATGTGTCATTTATTTAGCTGTTGATAATCTGCAAAACAAAACACTTTCTGAGACACTTAAAGGAAGAAGCTATAACTGAGGGATGGGGAACACCTGGAAGTCTCATTTTCAACACTTACTCCTTCCAGATGGCCTGGGAAGAATTCTGCATGAGACCCTGGAGAGATGCAACCAATCAGGGCTGACAATACTGACCCAAATAGACCACATTTCTGTATTTTGTAGATCGCAGAGCCTTATAATGGGCACACCTTCAATCAATACACTATTGTTAAGAGTCATCTTTTAGCAACTATTGGTGCAATCCACACATTTATTATTGCTTGCTTGCATACAGAAGAATGCCTATTCAGAAGCAAACCACACAGAAACCAGGGTAGTTTATTTCCATTGGAATATAGGGAGCTGTGTTTTATGCAGTCAGCCAAGCCATTGACCCTTCAAGCTCAGCACTGTCTACACACCAACTGGAAGAGGTCTCCAAGTTTCAAACCAAGATCTCCCCCAAGTCTACCTGGAGATGTTGAGGATTCAACCAGGACCTTCTGCATACAAAGCAGACGTGCTGCCACTGAGCTATGGCACCTCCAGGTAAACTTGGATAGGACTGGGCTGCATCTGTGTAGCCCACCGACTTGGCCTGTGTGCAAGAAACGTTTGCACTCTGTGCATTATGGACATGGGAAGCTGCTGTGTACGGAGTCGTACCATTGGCCTGTTTAATTCAATACTGTCTACACCAGGAATGCAGAACCCGTAGCCCTCCTGATGTTCTTGGACTCCAACTCCCATCAGCCCCAACTACTATAGTAAATGGTCAGGGATGATAGAAAGGACATACAGTGGTATCTCGGGTTACATACGCTTCAGGTTACAGACTCTGCTAACCCAGAAATAGTACCTCTGGTTAAGAACTTTGCTTCAGGATGAGAACAGAAATTGTGCTCCAGCGGCGTGGTGGCAGCAGGAGGCCCACTAGCTAAAGTGGTGCTTCAGGTTAAGAACAGTTTCAGGTTAAGAATGGACCTCCAGAACAAATTAAGTACTTAACCTGAGGTACCACTGTATTTGGAGAAGGTAGCTCAGTGGTAGAGCATCTGATCTGCATGCAAGTTCAACCAGCACCAGAGAGATTCCTTGCCTATAATCCTGGAGAGCCACTGCCAATCAATGTACCGGTATACAGCACTGAGCTAAATGAACCAATGATCTGACTTGCTATAAGACAGCTTCTTATATTCCAGAGGATCCCCATCCCTTACCTACGTTGAGTGGCAGCAGCTCTGCAGGGTTTAAGGTAGGAGCCATACCCAGCCCTACCTGGGATGCCAGGGACTGAACTGCGACCTGGAACTACAATTTGCATGCAAAGCATTCGCTCTCCCACGGCATCCCAGCATATCATCGCCAGCCAGAGGTTCTGCACACACAATGTGGAGTTCTGCCTCCACAGCCACCACATGACAGGACAGGATCTCAGGGCAGTGATTAGGTGGACCAGACCAACGGTCCTTCCATATATGGAAAAGTAATTCATCTTCATGTGCCACCACTGCCTTTGAAATGCACTTGATGTGGTCGCAGAAGTCATTAACAAGGTACTCTCTAGTACCCACCCCTACCCTGCTCACCTCCAGTGCAAATAATTCCTTAGGGGTTAAGATGATTGCTGTTGCTCATAGCAAACAAACAAATCTCTTGCATGGTCTTGGAATGAGGTAAGTCCTTTACAGATAACCAGAAGCCACTCAGAAGAGGCATTCCTCAAAGGCAGAAAAACACTCTGACTTGGAAAAATCGTGATAGCTGCACTTTCCCTATCAGGCAAGCAGTGAACATTTACCTTTAATGAAAGCATTTAATCTGTTTGAAATGTCAAAGAAAAACGTATTCCCGCAAGAAGCCCAAAGGGAGATAAGCCTGTTATTGTAGAGGGTTGAGGGGCTGAAATCTTTGATCAAGGGGGCAACGTAACGTCAAAGATACTGGGACAAAGAGCCATATTGTGAACACAGAGGACTATGAGAAGCCTTCCCCAAACTCACGGTTTCACCCGGGCAGCTATGACCTTTTCTAAGTTACTTCGTTGTTCCATTATCCCCTCCCTTGATTGTACATTTCTCGGTCGTTCAGCATTCTGTGCACGCTGAACATGCCCAGTCCTTACCGGGCAGTTTAGGGATCTCCCAATATTTCCACCCCTCTAAATATTTATTTGTATTTCTACACCCCCTGCAAGCCTACCTGCTGATTCCTTTTCCTTGTATGGGCTACAGAAGGATCCACATTAGGATAATGAGTTCATTCTTAGTGTACAGTCAAACCCCGGTTGTCAAATATAATCCATTCCGGAAGACCGTTCGACTTCCAAAACGTTCAACAACCGAGGTGCGGCTTCTGATTGGTTGCAAGAGCTTCTTGCACTCAAGCGGAAGCCACGTCGGACGTTTGGGTTCTGAAAAATGTTTGAAAACCAGAAGATTTACTTCCAGGTTTTCAGTGTTCAGGAGCTGAAACGTATGATAACGAAGGTGTTCAGGAACCAAGGTTTGACAGTATAGGTTGAGCTCTTCCCTCCAACCACACCTTCCCCAGAACTCCAGGAGCTCTTGACCCTCCTCAATGTGCAAATAAATGCGTACTGTTCAAAAATTATTTATTTATTGTAGCTATGTTCAGCTTGTCCTTTGAAGAACCCAGAGTGGCCTACAGGGAAGAGAAGCATAAGATGGGTCTTGTCTTCACCACCTGTTTTTTATCCTCACAAGAAAGTTAGGCTCAAAGGTACCTAGTGAGCTTCATGACTAAGCAACCTTGTTCCTTCCCATTCATAGCCCAGCACTTAAACTACCGCACAGACATATAATTTTGATAGTCTACACACGAGCATGACAACCAGGGTCTTCAAGGTACTTTTAATGCTGCATCTGAAATGCCTTTAAAGGAGAAGGAAGGAACTATCCAAAATACGAAATAACAATCCTTCTTATTCACTTGTATATGCAAATACACACACACACCCTCATAATGTGCTCTAATTACTTATCACAGGTGATAATTGTGAAATAACCAGCCTCATATAATCCACATGATTAAGTCTAATTAAGACACAAAAGAATCCCCGCGATGGGGTGAGCTCCCATTGCTCGGTCCCAGCTCCTGCCAACCTAGCAGTTCGAAAGCACATCAAAATGCAAGTAGATAGGTACCGCTCCGGCGGGAAGGTAAAGAGCGTTTCCATGCACAGCTCTGGTTTTGCCAGAAGCAGCTTAGTCTGTGGACAAAGCCACTTCTGGGCCTGCCCCAAGAGGTGGGGTTGCGGGCTTCACGCCCACCCCCCACGTGAGCGGGGGCTGGTTTCAGCCCCCGCGAGAGCAGAGGAATCCCGGCCATGTCTGCCCTATTTAGGGCCAGTGCAGAGGAGGCTCGCCCTCTTTTCGCCGGCCCCCCGCGAGAGCAGAGGAATCCCGGCCATGTCTGCCCTATTTAGGGCAAGTGCAGAGGAGGCTCGCCCTCTTTTCGCCGGCTAGCCCCACGTTTTCCCACCCTCCCTCCCTTTAGGTAGGCTTTAGGTAGGTCTCTGACTTTGCTATGGACTTTGGTCTGTCGCCGCATGGGGCATGGTAGGAATTTTTCCCAATTGGCAATTTATAGCCATTTGGTTTTTCGCCTACCTCGTAGCAACTCGTCACAACTCTTCGGCATTGGTGGTAGGCATTGGTAAGAAGGGGTTAAGAGGATGTGTGTGGGGGGAGGGACGCCATCACCTCCCCCCAGTGAGCGAAGGGTGGTCCGTTAAAGGACTCCGGGGGGCGTGGCCCTGTCCGAAGCCTATGGAGGTGAGGGCCAAAGGCACGCCCCAGAGCGGTGACCCGGGGGAGCTCCTAGTCGACGTGCCTCGGCGGGAGACTCCCCCGATTTAGTGTTAACCCTTCCCCGTGTCTCCAGCAAATGGGCTGGAGCCGGATAGTCGTTAGGACCAATGCCTAAGCCAATGCCTCTCATTCCTGAATTCAATAAAGTTGTGGCCTAATTCGCCCATTTAACCTTAAACTATGGTGTCTCGTGTCTTTATTTATCCTGGTGGGGGGCGGGAACTCGCCACGCAAATGCTGGCTCCCTCGGCCAGTAAAGCGAGATGAACGCCACAACCCCAGAGTCGTTCATGACTGGACTTAACGGTCAGGGGTCCCTTTACCTTTAAGTTGTCCTGCCAGGCTTAGCTTAGGTCACGTCCCCTCACTTTGGGAAGAAGAAGGTAATCAAGACTATTGTTCTTCTCTAGTCTACCTGAGAAACTGAATGCTGTATGGAAAAGCACATGAATCTGACCTTTAGGGACTTTTTAACTTACCAGATATGTGGTCTTTTTCTATGCCAGAGAAAGAAGGAAAGTTTGGAAGAAACTTGGAAGGGCATATCCTAAAAGTCCAACAGCCTATATTTCCACGCTTTACTTTGCTGCGTATTTTGTGATTTTAAATTCTTGCTGGGGTTCTTTCACCAAAGAGTACTTGTCCCAAACTTGGCATCCAGGAATTTTCCTTTCTGTACCTATTTTCCATTACACATAATACCACAGTTTGAAGATAACGTCCTATGGAAATGACAAATTTGCACTTTCAAACACGATGCATGTATTAAATATATAAACTATTCCACCTCCCCCACACAAGGTGCTTAAGAACATCAACAATAAGGCCCTAATAAAAACAGCCAAATGCTTGATTTATTTATTACACTTATATACCATGTTTATCTTCCAAGGAGCTCGAGGAGGTGTGTGTGCATGGTTCTTCTCCCCATTTCATCCACACAACAACCCTGTGAGGTAGGTTAGGCTCAGAGAGGGTGACGGTCCAAGTGAGCTTCATGGCTGAGTCAGGATTCGAACCCTGCTCTCCCAGGTCCTAGTCCAACACTCCAACCATTACGCCACGCTGCTTAACAATAGTATCACTAAATCAATGAACATCCAGATTAAACCTGGCATACAAATCAAGACTAAATAATACCAGACCAATACATAGGCTAGCGGGGCGTGGGGGGGAGAGGGGGTGGGAATATGAGGCGCCCTTAATGGATACCTGTAAGTCAGACCTCTCTGCCCTTCCTTTTCCACATAGTTTGGCAAGGGTTGCGCCGCTTCCTCTTGCCAAGTAACTCTCATTAAATCCACTTGAGCCCTCCAATGAACCCTGCAGGCTCTCACTTAAAAAGGAGGCGGGGGGGAGAGGGGGGGAAGAAAGCGAAAGGCGGGGAAGAGATGGCGCTCAGCAGCTCCTCCGCTCCAGACACGGAGCCCGTCCTACCTGTGCGCACATGTTCCTAACCGCGCCAAGGGCTCAGGTAACACGCTTCACAACACACACACACCCTCCCATCGGGTTAACCCCTGAATCCACCCCCTCCTCTGCTTGCTTTGAGTGGCAGCAGGCAACTCTCTGGCCCTGCCCAGCAAGCCTAGCCGTCCGCCACCCCCCCTTTTCTCGCTTTTTTTTTCCCAATCAGGAGGGAAGAACAGGAGTCTGGGAGGGATTTCCTGCGGAGAGAAAGAGTGATCGGGGCGGCAGGAGGAGGAGGAGGAGGCGGGTGGGGGGGCAGAGAAAAGGAGGCGGCGTCGGCGGTGACTTTACAGAAGAGTTCCCAGGCGCCCTCTGAAAACTGACTAGACTAGTCAATTTCAACCGGGGTCGACGGTGCCCCTGGGAAACAGAAGAATGCGAGATCGGGAAAGGGGGGCACGGACGGCGACGGGGTGGCGAGCCTGAGTTCTCGGGTTCCCTAGACTTTTGCTTGCGCGCACACACACAAACACACACACACACACACACAGGCGCGCGCGAGAGCTCCCAGGCACACGCGCAAGCGCGCGCGCGCACACACCCCTCCCTCCCTCCGGCACCACAAAGTCCTCCGAGCCCGGGAACTGAGAGGAGATCAAAAGCATTTTTTTGCGCGCAAGTGCGCGCTTCGGAAGCGGAGAGAGGTCAGCCAGCCCGGCCGGCCGCCCCTTGGCTTTTGCTTTGGCCAAGCTTTGCTCGGCGGTGGAAGGAGATTGCAGAAGAGCAGCCAGCCGGTGTGACACACGCACAGAGAGAGAGAGAGTGCGCGCCTTTGGGCTTTGCAACTTGGTGCGCCGGGCAGTGCGAGGATCTCTACTGGCCGACGAGGTGAGTTGGGCGAAAGAAAAAAATTGCTGGTTGGGGGGGGCGGACCAAGGTGGCGGCGGCGGCGGAATAGGAGTAGTAGTGGAGCGGCAGGACCAGGGGAAAGGAATCGCACTCTTGCTTTGCTGCCAACACAAAGGTTTATTCCCCCCCCCCACGCCTCCCCTTTATTCTCCTTATTTGGTAACTCCTCGGTGCCTTGTATTGCAGATTGCAAACTCTCGACTCGGCTGTGTCCAAAACTAAAGCTCCGCTCCGTCCCGCTTAGCCTTTAGATCTGTAGAAATCAATGGCTTGTTAATTGTTCTGGGTGTTTTTTTTAAACAACTTATAAAAAATATATACTCGATTGCCAGGGCATTATATGGCAAAACGCGCTGATAAAACACGAGTTGCTTCCCTTGGTTTGTAAAGTCCCTTTCCAAAACTGTTCCAAGGTTTGAGATGCATACATTCATATAGATTCCTGCTGCTCCGCTCTGAAGATTAGATTACTATTCTCCCTTCTCCTTCCCTTCCCTCCCCTCTCCCCAAATTGATTTCCTTGTATCTCGCTCTCTTTGCAGCTATTGGGCACAATTAATGAGTTTTTTTTATTTAAAAAAATCTACCCGCGGTTTCTCACTGGAGAGGGAGAAATGTTGCCAGCCTTCAGGTTTTAGGAGATTACGTCTCTCCTTTTCTCTCTGCTGCGTGTACATTCATTGCATGAAAAATGATACATCTGAAATGTTTGCTGCTGCGATTCAAAGGTTGCCTCCGACCTCCTCAGTAACCTTTGCTCTTGGCTTTTCTTTCCTGCTGCGGGAGTGTTTCTCTTGCC
Organism: Podarcis muralis; assembly: GCF_964188315.1. Classification (NCBI taxonomy): domain Eukaryota; kingdom Metazoa; phylum Chordata; class Lepidosauria; order Squamata; family Lacertidae; genus Podarcis; species Podarcis muralis. Next base: position 34,671,411 of record NC_135656.1, on the reverse strand, counting down.
TTCCCCCTACAGGGCTGGTATTTTTAATAACTGTTGTTCAGCATCTTTAGTCTCCCTCTTACATAATGATCCCGCTCTTCTGCCCCCTCCTCTTCCCTATTCTGCCCCCTCCCCAGTTGTTTGAGGAAGGAATGTTTCAGATATTGAGAGTTCCTCCGCAGGTAGAGTCCTGAACTGTAAGATTAGATTTCTCGGCTAGGAAGGATGTTTACCATTACTTTGTACTCCAGACCACATTCCAATGGGGTGGAGACACTATCCTGTGTCAGGGCAACACCGTACATGTCCAGATTCTGATAAAGGTGGGAAGGTGTGCCAGATTAAACCCTCCCCTGGAGTTCATTCCTGGTGCCTAGATGCAATAGGAGCAATTGAAATCTAAATTGTGTGCGTCTTAAGCTGTCTGCTGACCTTAGTATTGAAAAGTTCATGGGACCGTGGTGTTTTTGGATGTGATCCAAAACTCATCAAGTTCAGTCTCTGCGCCGAGGTAGGATCTTTCGGACATACAGTGGTACCTCGGGTTACATACGCTTCAGGTTACAGACGCTTCAGGTTACAGACTCCGCTAACCCAGAAATAGTGCTTCAGGTTAAGAACTTTGCTTCAGGATGAGAACAGAAATCGTGCTCTGGCGGCGCGGCGGCAACAGGAGGCCCCATTAGCTAAAGTGGTGCTTCAGGTTAAGAACAGTTTCAGGTTAAGAACGGACCTCCGGAACAAATTAACCAGAGGTACCACTGTACAACAGACACAGGAGAGAGTGTTATTTTATTGCACCTGTATTATATAATAGGACAGGGAAAGAGAGCAGGAGGAATGGACAGAAAATCCACCAATAGTCTGCAGGACGGTGAAGGATAATCGGTTTTGTTACTGACCCTAAACTTTCGTGGAAAACATTGCGTTTGAAAAAGCGAGACAGGATGTGCTGGATGGAAAATCCTCTTGGTGGACACTTGCAACTCTCACCTGATCTCAGTGGGTGGCTACGTGCCAGAGGCCAAGCCTGCCTATCAGTTGCACCCTCTAACATGGAAGATCTGACCCTTAACCCAGATGTATGGGGCAGGCTGTAATTACTTAGTGATGGGGAAATTCATTCTGTGCATGCATCAGGGCACTCTGCTTTTATGTCATGTGTTTGAAGGCTGATTCCCCTGGGCTGAGCAATGCCTCAAATTAATTCCTTCCCAGCTGGGTGGGAAGGGGTGTCTATGGAGCCCAGGTTGTTCCTGTTGTTTATATGTACCGTATGTTTATTCTTTAAAACATTTGGGGGGGACAGTTACGACTCTCATTGTTGAATTTGAGTGGATGGGCTCTTCTGTTTATTCTGCAGAAACTTCCAGGAGGAAATGTTTAATCCACCATATCCAGTCCCATAGCTCCAGTTTTGGTAATTAACAAACCTCTCATGCCACAAGGGGCTGTTATTAAATTAACCCAGTGTTATCTGTTCTGACTGGCAACAACAATTCAAGACCTTCTTTCACATTACCTACTGTCTAATCTTTTATCCTGGAGATACTGGGGATTGGACCTGGTGCATGTGCGCTGCAGTCCCTCCCCTGCTGAATGCTCTTTTTTATATTCATATATTTTTAGTTTTTTTTATTAATATAAAATTAAACAAACAAAAAACACAATCAAAGTTTTTTTTTAAAAGAGTGAGAACTTCTCTAGATCAGAAATGGAAGATACTTAAAGTGCTCATTGTGGTAGAAGAATATATGGACTCTTGACTATTGCAGAACTTTACATTACCACACTTCCAACATTTTCTTTTCTCTCAGCCAGCCAAATCTCCTTACTTCTCTCAGTCTTCACCCTGCTTTCTGAACATCCCCCAGTGCAGTATTCACTCATCTCCTTTCAAAGTCTAGGTTGCTAGTCTGAAGAACTAGCAACACATCTCAGATGTTCCCTTTCAGTTATTGGTGAGGTAGCAGCCAACTAGTCAATGAGTAGGCTAGGTCTCTTCAAACTTTTCAGACCCAGGACGCCTTTCTTAACCTTTAACCATATATTTGCATGGTGATAGTGCTCAGGCTGTGGCCCACTAGTGAGTCTTGACTGTTGAAGATCAGTGGTGAAAACCGTTGACAAACATTCATGAAGTTATGATCCTACATGGTTGGCATTCATTGCGAAGGTGGAGGGAACTCCTTGCTCTATCTAAATGGCACCCTTTCTCCTAAACCACCCTAATCTTTATCATTAAGCATGGCCCAGGTATTTCCTTATGGTGATTTTCCACTCCTCTGCACTGTAACATCTAGCATTAAACACCATATAATTCCACCCTACTTTGTGGAGAACTTGCTTGCTACTGTCAGATGCCTTCTTTGTTAGAGACTGGGAAATGTTCCGTTTGTATCTCTTGACAGTATAATGCATCTTTGATCAAGCTCAGACATAATTTTATATTCATGTTCTCCCACCTCACCCCAGTCATTATATCGTATGTGCATCTGAATGCGCAGCCTTTGTTACCCAGTCCTATAAATTCATCTCCACATTAATTCAAGTATGTGTCTTTTGACTGCCTGACAGAGGGCTTCTCGGATTTTCACATATCGGTTGTGAGACAAGTACTTCAGCTCTGTTGATGTAGCCACCACCATACCTTTTGGGTAATGGATTTACTTTACAATTCAAATTCCAGTGGGTTGTTTTTTTTGTGGCAGTGTGGAATTCCTCTTAAATATTCTTTTCTTCTTCTTTACTCCCTTCCTGAGTCAAGGTCACTCAGATATTCACTGGGCAGGAGGTCAATTTTATTCCCATCCCAAGACCATTTGAAGATTCAAATCTTTCTATTGTGCCGGATTAACATTTGAAAGGGCCAACCCATCTATTCTGCCGGTTTATCCTTCAGATGCTGTGAGGATGAGGTGGCAGGGATTATACCTTTTTATCACTTCTGCATTGGCAATTGAGGCAACAACTTCTGCCTCAGAGCAAAGGTTGTAAACAGCTGAGGATTCTCAGGGTTGTCAGAACTTGAAGGAAATGGGGATTTGTGTGGTGATGGAAAGTAGAGAGTGTTAAGTTACCGCTACTAATGGGGATTAGTCATTGTTGACTTCAAGCAGTTTATTTGTCCACATCCACCAAGCTCTTCACCTTTCAGTTTATTCTTCCCAAATGAAGAGGAGATGGCCTCAGGAAACAGCAGAAGAGGCAGGTTAGGTATGCAGGAAACAGTGTCGCCAGTTGAACTGTTTTTAGTATTAGGCCTTGTTTCAAAACCAGCAGGTGCCCCCCTTCTTAAATATACTGTAAGATGCTGATTCCTCTTTCTTCCACTATGGCTGTGACTGTTCCCAGTTCATCAAGCTTGGTAAGCAACTCCACACAAACCCCAGTCAATTCCAGATAGAAAAGGACTGTCAAGGGATGCTCCTTCATTCAGAATGTTGCTGCTTCACAGAACAAATTCCAGAGCTGCACCACATTCCTCCCTTTTTTTTTTTTTAAAAAGCATTGTTTTAAAAATCCCCTAGAAATCCACAGCCCTTTTCAGTTTTCCTCCACCCTTTGCTCCCTGATGCTTCTAGGCTCAGGGGACGCGACCCAGGAGAGTTATGTAAGAACTAGTGTATATATCATCGCGCTCAAACATCCTCTCAAAGGGGTTGAGAGAAATAGGCCAAGCTCTTAAACTAAGTTATTGCTCAGAGTAGGCCTGTTGAAATTAATGGGCTTAACCTAGGCATGCTCCTTCATTTCAATACATTGAAGACAACCCTATATTGCTATTTTTTTTGTTTTACTTTTAAAAACGTTTCATACTCCTCTCCCACAGAACTCAAAGTGGTTTGCATGAAAAATAAAGAAGGCAAGGCATGTAAACAAAAGCAAATAATTATAAATCACAATAAAAGCATATATGAGTGCCTCCACGAAATTTAAATCCTTGGCCAAATAGGAAGATCTTACTGTAGATGTGGTGAACCTCTGGCCCTCCAGATGTTGCTAAGACTCAAGCTCCCATGAACTTCATCCAGTATGGGCAAGAGCGAGGGATGATGGGAGTTGTAGTCCAGTAGCACCTGGGGAGCATTTGGTCTCCCATTTCACAGTCTTTTTGGGAAGGCAGCAATGCTGGAACCAGCTTATCTGCTTCTGAGTAAAGGTTTCAAAGTTTGGGGGCCACTGGTGAAAGCCTAATCCTTCACCACTGCTAAATAGTGATCTCTGGCCACTGTTACTTAGAAAAAATGGATAACGCTGCCTTCTCCGAGGTATGTCATAGATATTTCATAGAATCATAGAGTTGGAAGGCGCAGTCCCTTCCAATCATCTAGTCCAACCCTCTGCAATGCAATAATATGCAGCTGTCTCTTATGGGGATCGAACCTGCAACCTTGACTTTGTCAGCACCAGGCTCTAACCAACTGAGCTATCCAGCTTCTGACTGAGTCTTCATTGGCAAGTGGGCTTCTGTGGGGACAGATGGATCCATATCCATCTAGCTATCACATTTGTACCCTGATCTTTCCTCTAAGGAACTCAGGGTGGGTTGGTTGTTGTTTTTAGTGCTTCACATTTTTCAGGTGTTTTCAAAGGGTTGGCTTAAAACCAGGAATCACATAATGTAGGGAATGGGTATGTTAAAAAGGGCTAGAAAAGTTGGTGAGGATTTTTGACCTTTCAGGGTCCAGAAGCCTGTGATGAGTTGCCATTATGGCAGGACTACTAACTTGATATCCAAGTTCTCTGGCAAGGACCACCTTGGTAGATCTTATTTTGAGCCAGGTTTCACTAAAGTTTAGCCACGGAGTCTGTTTTCAACCCTGAAATATGTGAAGTCGTAATTAGATGAGTGCCTCTGAGCGTATACAGAGTACCTTCTGCTTCACAATGAGTAATTCCTATTAGTTCCCATGCATGTGGAAACAAGAGGGGTAGGATTGCCAGACAGACTTCACAGCTCCACCTGGTCACTTAAAAACCCCCAACCCAATCAAGCCCTGCATCCTCATGAAGAAGGATTAACTTGCCAAATCTTGTTGGGTTTTTACTTTCCCACCATGGGCCCGGCTGCTCTGACACTCTGAAACTCATTCATTACTTGAATCAGCCTGGGAATGACCATATGCTAGTTAACATAATCTGCCTGAAATCCTGATGTAACTGGAGTGTTATTTCTGCAGACTGTATTTGTGTCTATCAGTTCTAAAGAAGGAAAGGGTCCTTTTTTCTGCTATAGCAACCCTGTGGTTCTATATTGTGTATTACAGGGTCCCTGCCCACGCCTGGTTTTTTGCAGACCTTCTCTGTTCTCATGTAACTTCTGCATGATCCAGGTAGTAAACAGAGGACTAGATCACTCATGGATGCACATCACTCAAGAAGGACTCTACTCAATTAGACCAGAGCTCCCTATCTCAGCATTCTGTTTCCAGCCCTGGCTAACCAGATATTTCCAGGAAAACCATAAGCAGGAGATGATGGCAAGAGTCCTCCCCTATTGTTTTCCATCAGCACTTGCTCTTTAGGGATATATTGCCTCTGAACATGGAGGCTCTACTTAGTTATCATGCCTAAGCAACTGATGGGCCTATCCTCCTTGAATGTGTCTAGTTCTCTTTTTACTTGCTGCCTCATCACCTGACGACTCAGTACTTCCCATAGTTTTTCCTTCCTGAGTGGAAATGCTGCAGGGGGGCAGACAGGAAAATGGTTGGAGGGCAATGGGTTAAGCTCACACACACACGCATTTCTCCCATGGCCTTTCTTCACTTCCAACCAGAGTCTTTCAGAGCTGCTTTTTGGTGTTGATGGTGATGGAAACCACTGCAAAACTTCTACCAGCTTGATCACAGGAGTCTGGACATCTGTAGCATCAAGACTAGATTATTGCAAAGCAGTCCATATGTGACTTCCCTTATAGTTGCTCCAGAACTTGTTGTTAGCACAGAATGATGCAGCATGGTTGCTTTTAGGATTGAGATCCTGCCACCATAGTACATATTTGCTTAAAGATCCGCAGTGGCTGCTGATTTGCTACTGAGCCAAGTTCAAGGTTTTTTTCTATTAGTATATGAAGCCCTTAACAGCTTGGAACCAGTTTGTTTGAGGGATTGCCTTGTCCCATGTGTGCCTGTCTGACCTCCCTCATTCTGCGCAACGTGGGCTTTTGTAAGTGCTGTTTGTTCTGCATTTCCAAGAAGTTCATCTTTTCAGTGTGGCAGCACACCTGTGCTTTGGGACTCCCTTGCCTAATAACATTTGGCAGCCATCCTCATTAAGCTGATTCAAAACTTTAATTTCAGCAAGCCTATCTGGACAGAAAATTTCTTGTTCTCAAATTCTCCTGATTTTATTTGCATACTATTATACAAATACTAGTAGAATGCTGATTATTTCACTGTTTGATTCAGATCGCTTAGAGATTTTGTGGATTAAGTGGTTTATAACACTGTCACTGAAGCAGGTATAAATAACTGCTGCTGTCAGGTAGTAGATGGATCTAGGTACAAGGAATGCAAAAGCCTTTTATTTATTGCTTAAAGAAGTCAGTTAGTGCCTGTTTGTCTTGTGTGGACAAACTTTGCTGCTGAAATCTGCTACATCTCTAGATCTGAAGAGTCCCTTTAGGAAGTACTTGCTAGGTATGGGATACCAAGGTGGTGGTCTTCGAGACGTTTAGGACTATTACTCCAGGTCCCATCACCCCAAGCCAGCATGACCAATGGTCAGGGATGATGGTAGTCCACTGGAGAGCACCACAATGGCTGTCCCTCCCCCAGGTGAAGGTATCAGACCAGGCATTTCTGTAGTATGCACACTGCTGCCTAATTGTAAGCAGCAAGAAGCAGTATGTTAAGATGGTGGCTGGGAAGTTGTCCTGAATTAGAAGGGAGAGCCGCTTTGTGCATTAGTACATGCAGTTGGGCATTAGATTTGAATGGGCACATTCAGAAGGGCTGAAACTGCATTACAAGAGCATCGCTCAGCATATAAATTTAGCATCCCAGTGGGTGCAGTGGTGATGCACACACAGGGGTGCCAACTTGAATAAAATATTTTGGGGAGCCAATGGCATCAACTGGGGCAGGGCCGCACACACCATTTGAATGGCAATGCCCATCAACTGGGGGGTGGGGGAGGCTCAAAGATTTTATTAGGGAGGTGAAGGAACTTTGGCCCCAGGAGCTCACATGCACAACACGATTCTGATCTCCTTGGGAAAGCAGGAGGGTGATCTTCTGAAATGGGGAGCTCCCTGTGATCATGAAGGCTCCCTGCACTATTTTGAAGTGGGATGGGGGCAGAGCTACTGCGCTTCTTCCCATTCACCCCCTCCCATCATGTTTTAACACAGCACTACAACACCCAAAGAGGGTTAGTTTTTGGATTCTGAGCATCGCCTCAAAGCCAGATCTACTTTTTGGTAGAAATAGCTTGGTGTGAACGCTGCCTGTTCAAACTGGGACATTGGTTGAGTCTTTAGAGCAGCCTTGTACTGTTTGGCAACAAGGGAGATGAGTGTGTGGTGAATGTTCTACAGGTGAACATGTTGAACACTTGATAAGTGTGGTTACTGACCTCCATCTCTACCTTTATGATTCCATCTTGATTGCTTTACCTTAAGGCAACCTGTTTATCTGAGGATCTCCCAGTGTTGTGCAAACAACCAGTTCAAGCCCTCCCTAGCTTTAAGGGAGGTTGTGTGGGGGAGCGATATAAAATATAATCTACTCAAGATAAAAATAAAGTCAGCTGCGAGGTGAGGTTGTGTAATTCTTCCCAAGATGCTGTGCCCTAGAAATATGGTGCAATATCACAATGATCAGAGTAATTTAGCTGCTGAAATGGATTAGTGAGGGCAATGATGATGGATTGCCTGCCACCCAAAACCTTTCATTCTATAGCAGAGAATTGACCCCTATTGTAAGAGAATCTTCCCCTGGGCTTCCTTTGGTGCTGTGCTCCGGGCTGTAGTAAATATGTCAGAAATGTACCCAGTTGATCTAATACATTTGCATTTATTGTAATAACTCTTGGATAGAAATTGTGTGTGCGTGTTTTCCTCATGTTCCACATTCTGCGGAGATTACAGCTGCACATTTTCAGAATAATAAAAAAAGGGTAACTTGAAACTATCTTTGCTTGCCAGAGCAGTGTCCTGTGGTATCCGACATATCTCAAAACGGGTGTCATGTTCAATCATGGCAGGTGTGTTTACCACTGAATGTTACTTGCAGAACCCAAGGGGCAGCAGAATTCTGAGGCTGGTGGGGCAGATGAGACTGTTCACCCACTCACTAGTCCCATTGCTCTGTCCTTCAGTGGCATCTGCTTAGGCACCCCACTCTAACCTGGGGTGTTTATATTTGTTTGGGTATTAAAGGACAGTTGGGTGGGAGCAGCCATTGTGCATCAGACAAATTCCACCAAGCCCGACATCCTCTGCAGCTCTTGATGTTACATCAGGAGTAAGGACTGAATGCTGTTTCCTGTTCAAGGTCTATGTAGATGATCTGATTTCTCTCTTTGCATTAAACCTCCAGGGACTTCCTGGTGTTGTCCGACTCTCAGCTCCCACCAGCCCTAGCCAGCACGGTTGATGGAAGTTGTAGTCCTTCAACATCAGGGGCAGGGGTTGGGGTGCGCAGGCTCCCCATCTCTGTACGAAACATAAGCAAAAGTGGCCGCCATGTTGTATTTGAATAATAAACAAGTGATCTAATGAACGTGCATGGCTGCTGTCACACCACTGATGATTGAATATCTTGGACAGCTCTTGCAGAATTTGGAACATTGAGACCAGTTAGTTTTAAGAGGGGAAGGTTCTAGGACCTCATAGCAGTAACAGGGCAGAATATTTTTTAAAAAACCCAAAGGCATGTGTGGTGCTTCTGCTAAAGTCCTTGAAGATACAGGAGAACTAGTGCTGTGTGTAATGTTTGGAGGATTAGATTTCTGAGCACAGTTGACACCACTCCTGGTTCCGCTCCTTTATCCTCATTGAATCTTCTATGTACTTGTTTCATGAAGCTCAGCTTTCCATCTTCTCTCCGATCTTGGATTTTTCTTTGTCTTAGTAGTTAGAGTAGCAGAGAAAGTGTGTGCATGTGTACGCATACACAGCACACATATATGAACGGAAAATGAGCAAATTGGAATTCAGGATTTGGTTGGGCACAAAATTCCAAAGAGTCAACAGCCTTTTTGAAAACAGATTCTGTCCTTCATCTTCACAGGTATCTGAACAACTGCTCAAGCGTTGGCTGAAAACAATCTGGATCTGCAGACCTGTAGCCTCGAAGGATACCTCTTACCTGTGATGGGCCTGGTATTCATCTAGGAAGAACTGGAGATTGCTTGGGACACCCCGGGCTTAGCGAAATATAGCCCCCTGGGTTGCCTGGACCTTTTAACAAACAATTAATTTCTCATTCCTGACTTCTACAAACAGCTGGGATCCAGTCCCCAAGTGCTGAATTACCATCCATTTAATTGACTGAATATTCTTTAACAAGGCCTCATCTCCTCTCCATTCCCTTGTAAAGAAGTGCAACTCCCGGTAGCATTTATCATCATTAACAGAGACTTTTTTATGTACTGTGGGATTTCTGAATATATTTCATTTGTTTGGATTGCTCCCCCGCCCCCCACTTCTCTGGTGGAGTTTATCTTGACTAGTTATCGCACACACACGCACACACACAGAGCACTCCGATGGCTTCATAAATCAGAGGAGCAGCTGCCCTTATTCATGATGGGGCGAGAGCAGGAGCTGATCCAGGCTGTGAAAAACGGGGATGTACCTGGTGTGCAGAAATTGGTGGCAAAGGTCAAGGCATCCAAAAGCAGTGAGTATCTCCCTATGTCTTATTGCAGCATTCTCCCATGATTGGTCAGCACCCACCAGTGAGATCATAAGAGTCTTGTGACTGTTGGCAAAGAGCTTTTGGTTACTGCAGCAAAAGGGATATGCTGTGGCTGGTGGTTGCTTCCAGGCCAAAGGTTGAAAGTAGCAGGCTAGTCTACAATGGGCGAACAGCACCTCTGGAGCATGGGCCACATGTGCACCACCAGTCATCAGATGCTGGATCTCTCTAGCCCATGCATGCCCGCTGTCCCTTCCTTCTGTGATGTGCTGAGAAAGAGACTTTATTTTTGGGGTGTTTCTTCATAGAAACCCAGCAAGCTGGCCATGGAGAAAAGAGAGCAGTCTCTTTCTCTGTGGGCAGCTAGTTGTGTTTCCATGCTACACACTGAGAACAGTCTCTTTCTCAGCACACAGAGCCAATGAGCTGTTCATAGAAGAAGAGATCCCTCTTTCTGCCAGGGCAGCTCGCTTCGCTCCTGTGCTGGTTCCTGTGAATTCTGGATTCCGGCTAATATGAAGACTACAACCACTTCTCTCCACCCCTCCCATGGGAATGCAGACATCCAGTGGAACAAAGCTTCCCTGCCCCTGACCTAGAACAAAAGGCGCCTTCGTGCATTACATGGGACACAGGTATAAGGTGTCTTTACACAAGTGGAAGACTTGCTGACATGTGCAGCTCATCTGTTGCATCCCTAGTTTGTACACTCATTGAATGTACCATGTGAAGACCCCTAATCAGAGCGTTCAATGTGTGGATTCCATGAATGCTAGGTCTTAACACAACCGCAGGAGGCAACTGTTGCAGGAGCAGGGAACTTTTCTTGCGCTAATTTTATATAAATCCATAGGAGGAGGGACCATAAAATACAGCGTGGGCAGGATCTGAGTGTAGAAGTGCTGGGGATGTGGATCCAGTTGCTATTGCAGTGGGGTGTGTGGACTGTGAGTTGCAGACTCGGCTCATGTTACTTCTGATAGCTAATCTGCAATAAAAGGAGACCTTGTCATCATGGTTGGCCTTGTTTCCGCAACACTTTGCTTTTCTTGGTCCCAACTACTTCCCAAGTGTCAGAAAGCTCAAGTGGTGCGGGAACTGTGAGCAGACAGGATTCCACAACAATGACGAAGGATACTTTTTTTTAAAGGAAAATTAAAATAGATGCAGTGAGATATCCTTTGTGGTGAAGTGCATTCAGGTTACAGTTACTGTGGGGTTACTTGTTGGGTTTTCTGTTTGGAGGAATGGATCAAGTTAAGAGCCACCCCCTTCACAGGTGAGAGCAGCCTTTCTCAACCTTGCGTTCCTAGAACTTGTTGACAACTCCCATCATTCCTAGCCAGCATGGCCAGTGGTCATTGATGATGGGAGTTGTGGTTCAAGAACATCTGGGGACCCAAGGTTGAGAAAGACCAGGTTAGAGCTTGTGGATGGAAAGTCATTGACTTAACACAGATGTCTCCTAAACCCACTGAAATCAACGGGCTTGAGTGACTCAGGCACTGCTGGATTGGCGCCAGAAACTTTTTACTTGCCATAATATTGCATAACAATGGCCAGCAAAGCCACTCACCTTGAAACCTGCACATTAAACGAGTCCTGCTTCTCTAACCTATTTGGTTCTGCCGTCCTCTGTTGTGTATCCTCCTAAAACAGGAGTGGAGGACTTGTGGACCTGTAAATGTTGCTGGACTGAAGCTTCCATTATCCTTGACAATTGGCTAGGCTGGCTGAGGCTTTTGGGAGATGGAGCCCAATAGCATCTAGAGGGCCACAGGTTCCCCAACCTTGCTCTAAAGAATAGCAGTATAAGTACAGTTGTAGCAGTCTGAATCCTTTGTACACCTGTGGAATATTCCATCATTCAGCTCCCAGGGAGAGATCTGCTCAGGGTATGGCTGACCTCTAGGGAGCAGTAGGAACCTCAACCTGTGACCAACTCTATGGGTGCTGGTGGGAGGGTAGCAGCCCCCCAACCCCAGTGAACCATAATCCCCAGATTCAGTAATTCAGGTTTTAGCAATTCTCAGGAAAGAAGCATTTGGGAAAAGTGAGTATAGGTCTTCCTTATATGACTCTGCATTGGTGATATGGCAGCTCATTCTCCCTTTGCCTGCCATCTTGGATGTGCAAAATTTTATCAGTCAGGAAACATTAGGAGTGTTGGAATCTGCCTGCTACTATTCCTTGCTCTACAGCCCAGGTCCAGGGCTTCATTTGACCCAGTCATAGCTCTGCCTTCTCTCTCCTTCAAAAACTTTGACTGGCAACCCCCATCTAAAATGGGGGCCCTGTGTTGCTAGTTGCCTTTCCCTGTTGTGGATGGAAGGTTTGGAGACTTGATTTTCTTTGGTTCTTTCAGTGTTATACTTAGGTGGCTGACTTTGGGCTTGAATCTTGTGGACCACTTTTCAAAACAAACCATGTTTGTTTGTTTAATCAAAAGAAACAATTTGGTAAGAGTAAGAGCAGCTTGGGTTCATGCATTCATTAATAGGAAACAGTAACTGGACTGAGGATTAAAAAGGGGAAAAACCAGGAGGAGATAAAAGCGCCTGGGTCAAGGGCTGCAAAGCTTCTTCTGATTGAGAAAAGGATGTAAGGAATTTCCCTGGTGCTGGGCTTAAAGAACAGATGCTTTGGCTACCCAAAAGCTACATCTGGGGGACATTCTCAAGGCTCTGACACAAGAAGCCGGATTACATAGAAGGATACCAGTGAGGGCTAAGGCGCTGCTCAGTGGTTTTGTGGCCGATATAAGGGATTTGGGTGAGAATTTAAAAATAATCTGCCAGGAAAGAGATTGGGGCATGGGGCTGTGGGTGGCAAGAGTCTGCTAAGACGAACGTGCCAGCGAACCATCCCAGAAGAATTTCTTTACACCTGCTTTGAAGAGGCTGGGAATAAAGGGGTGAATAGACTCGTTCCAGTTTTGTCTTCCATGACATAATGCTAGGGGTCGCGTTATCCTTTTGGGGCCAATGGGCGGCACCTTTGAACTTTTGAAAAAGCACTGTGGACACCAGTCACAAAATGGCTGCCACAGGAGGAACGGCATAATGCTTAACACATCTTGGTGTGTTGGATAATAGCCACTGGCAGATATTGAGTTTAAGTGGATAAGTGTCAAATATTGGCTGTATGTAGAATTAAAAAAATTAAGGGTGAAAGAAAGTGATGCCCTTTGAAGTAAAAAGCCAGCTTGGCTGAGGCATCTCTTAAATAGCAGTATGATGGGCCTTTCCACCGAGAATGAGAGACACAAATATGTTTGGATTGTACCTACAGGCCTTTATACCTAATCACCTAAGGGCTCTTTATAGATGGATCCTGGATTAAGGGTGCCAATGGACAACCTCAGTGGTGGGTAACCTGTAGCTCTCCAGATACTTTGGGGCTAAAACTTCTCATCAGTTCTAGCCAGCATGACCAGTGGTCAGAGGCGAAGGGAGCTTCTTATCCCACAGCAACTGGAGGGCTACAGGTTCTCTGCCATGGCCTTCTGAATTTTTCCTTACCAAAAGAAGCTACAGTCGTACCTCGGGTTATATACGCTTCAGGTTACAGACTCCGCTAACCCAGAAATAGTACCTCGGGTTAAGAACTTTGCTTTAGGATGAGAACAGAAATCGTGCTTTGGCGGCGCGGCGGCAGCAGGAGGCCCCATTAGCTAAAGTGGTGCTTCAGGTTAAGAACAGTTTCAGGTTAAGAACGGACCTCTGGAACGAATTAAGTACTTAATCCAAGGTACCACTGTACTCTGCTTCTTTTGGATGGGACAGTGCTGCAGTTCCTTCGACAGCAGGGGTGGCGGCGGCAGGTCCAGCCCCCACCCTCCCGAAAGCCTTCTGTTCCTGATCCCTTACGATTCTCACTCATCCCCAAAACGGCACATACAAAGCAGAATGTTTGCCGCATTTTGCCGCTCATTAAAGCGCCTCTTTCCATATGACAGGCCGAGATGCTGAGTTTTTTAAAATCCCTCTAAGAGTCCTTCTGCTGTCTCAGTGGATTCAGCGCTGCGTCTCTCTGATTAGCCCTCGGGGATCGCGTGTGTCTAAAAAAAGTCGCTGCACGTAACCGAGAATCGAGAGCCAGTCCCGGCAATGGGAACTTCAGGGACACGTAGTTTTAATATTCAACGGGCATTTTCTCTGGGAGAGAGAGCGTGGCTTGGAAAATGTAGCTCCGCAAATGGGTCACAGCACCTATTATTGGGTGGCCCTGTGGGAACTGTGGGCAGTGGCCTATTGGGGGTGGGTGGGCAGCAGTGGACGGTTTGTTTTCATCCTGCAGCTGTGCTCTGGGACACGGAAGCAAGGGTGCTTTCCCTGGTTCAGATAATTCAACTGGAGGAAAGGGGGATTCTTCTTCAAACCTTGCACCTTCGCTGAGGAGAGAGCCCTTTTGACCCTGCCGAGTTGCCATAGGAGCTGTCACCCACAGCAGCAGCAGCAGAAGATTCTCCCCTTTTAAAACAACAACAACAACACAAACTTCTTTCTTTCCCTCTGTCAGCGTCTGAATGCAGCGGACTTTAATTGAAATTGTTAAACGACCCGTCAAGGCTTTGGGCTTTCTCCCTGATGATCAATCACTTTTTCGGCTGGACGCGCTTATTAACAATGGGCCAGTTGGCTGGGCTGGGGTGAGCCCCGTAGCCCCAGAGGAGAAGGGAAGGAAATAAGGCTCGGGCTTTAGATTCCAGGGGGAGGAGGCAGCAGCAGTCGGTGGTTATTGTCCCTTGGAAAGGACAATGTCTGGTGAACCTTTTTGGAGGGGGGGAGGGTTTTTTTTTAATTCAGTCAGCTCATAAGAGCAGGGTCTTTCTGAAGCTTGTCAAAGGTTTCAGTTGTATTCAGAGAACACACACTCCTCTTTGCATATCCCCTAAGCGCCTCGCGAAATTTGCCTACATGTAATCGCAGGAACTTGTAAGGAAGAAGTAGTCAAATGTAACCCTTAAAAATATGGGAAGGAAGACTTGGAGTGCCTCTTGGGCAGTATACACACAATACATTTTGAGTGCACATCCCCACAGAATCATATGAACTCTAATTTACTCCTCACAGAGCTACAATTCATGGCTGCCTTAACAAACTACAGTTCCTAGGTTTCTTGGGTGTGTGTGTTCTTTAAATATATGTTGTGCGCACACAGCCTTAATCTCATGGCTATGTTGTGCTTATATCTACTGCTGAGCCACAGTGACTCTTTTCATGAGTTGCCATAAATTTTGTGATCTTTCCGTGTGGGATTTCCCCCTCTGAAAATACTGTTGTTGCTGTGCTTCCATTGGTCTTTGCACATGCTGCTTGATCATCACTGGGGGCCTTGTGTCTGAATAGATCCTATGATGGGAGCTGAATGGATCCCATCTCTAGTCTTCCAGATTATTGTGCAGAAGTGACTAAGATAATCAGAAAATGTATAACCACTTGGGAGATTTTCTCAATGTATCAGAA
The DNA here is from genome assembly GCF_964188315.1 of Podarcis muralis. Taxonomy (NCBI): domain Eukaryota; kingdom Metazoa; phylum Chordata; class Lepidosauria; order Squamata; family Lacertidae; genus Podarcis; species Podarcis muralis. The sequence continues at coordinate 34,656,095 of NC_135656.1, read as the reverse complement.
AGGAGACTGCCCTAATGCTTTCAGAGTTATCATTCTCAAGTGAAGGACTCAAACTGACATCAGAAACAAAGCACCATGCTTTCAACCACCTGTTTCTGTTCTGTCTGGGTAGCTACTGTGAATTGAAAGCGTGGTTTTGAAATTCACCAGAGATTTAGGCAGAAGGCAAAAAGTGAGATTTGAGAGTGCTTCCAGGATGCTCAATCAGACAACCGGTGTGAGCAGTTTTAATACCTAGGTATTGCAAACTGATCAACTCATTTTAAGGCAGTGTTCTCTGATGTGTTGACTTAACAACTGGTGGTGGAAGGAGACTGGAAGCTTCCAAATTAGGGACTGTAGGAGGCACTGCCAGTTTTTGTGTGCTCTGCCCACACTAGTAATAGACACCAGGAATGTGTGTAAGTGCTTTTCCTCCCACCTTCATAAGTGAACCAGCTAAAAGTAGTGCAAGCACTAAAAGTTAAAGGAAGGAATGAAGAATTTCATATATTCTGCAAGGGCAAACCTGGCTTTGCCGCAAGTGGTACACTCAAGAGGAAGCTGAAGCTAATTCTGTTCCTTCAGGAGTGTATCCATATGAATCCCATGTTCTGCTTTGTTTGCAAACACAGGTTTGCCACATTAGCACATTATGCTTTTAGGTGTACATTTAAAACACCGTTCTCAAGTGTGCATCTAAAAAGCATGACATGTGAAGGAGCTTTTCCCATCCTTTGGGAGTGCTAAAACAGGACATTTAATACGAAGCACTTATCTGATAGAGGTTAGGTGAAACCATTGTGCTTTGACCGCTGTTCCTGCTACTTTATTTGAACCAGTACTTCTTGCATTTGCACATTACCTTTCCATGGGTGCATGTGAAATGTCTCAGGTAGACGCTGGAAAACGTTCCAGTTTGGGATCAACAGTCTGCAGCAGGCGAACTTCAATGAACCCTGTGTAGATAAGATCGCAGGTGTGTGTGATTCAGCATGCTCAACACCATTCACAAATCTTTCCACCCGTTAGCACCACAGCAAAATCTTCCTGGGATTTCAGCTTTTGGGTTGAATGTCTGATCTGTTTGCATGCCTTATAAATGCAGTTGTGCGTGCTGATTCTTTTGCTTGTTCATCTGCAGCACCCTAGTTATTAAATGTTTGCTTTGTTCCATTCCAACGTAAAACTCTTATATGCTGCATTGGTTGTCAGAATATCAAATTGAAGAACCTTCCCCTGCCCTAGTGCCCTCCAGATGCCGTAGTCTACAAATCCCATCAGTTCCAGCTACCATAGCCAAGAGCCTGGGATGATGGAACTTTTAGTCTAACAATATCTGGAGAGCCTGCATAGTTGGGGGAGTCTAATCTAGGGAGGTTCTGTGCGCTCCTTCTCTGCTGTAGGAGGAATCTGTTATCCATCATGGGAGGCACTTCTCATAAGGAGGGGGATGTTCCAGCAGGATATGTTTCTTTCTAAATTCCAGAGGTCTCAGATATTTCAAGAAATACTGCCTTGGCTGCAAGAATGAGTCCTCCTGTCTCTTGGAACACCTACTCTCCATAAAACAATTGTAGTATTTCCGTTTGGGGATGTAAAGCCCGCTGGTGCTTGTGGTAGTGAAACTAAGGAAGGGAATTTATATTTAGTTCATTCTCTTACAAAGAAGCAGATGGGAACAACTGCAGAGCTTCAGAAACACCCCACTCTACACAATGCACACAATTCCAGATGAAGGAGCAGCTTCAGGAATCGGTGTAATTTTGTAGATCTTAATAAGAGCAGAAGTCTAGTAGATCTGAAGCTCCAGTAGTCCCCAGTCAGTGGGTATATTAATTAGAGCAAGGGTGGGCAGTTAATAGATCAGGATGGGATCTACAGGTTATTCTCTGGGCGATTTGCAAAAAACACACAATGTTTTCTAGGTTACTGAAATGAAAAAGGAATTTTGTGTAAATGGATTGCGAAGACAGCTCAGTTCTGATGCTCAGAATTTATTTCCTGTACTTAGAATGTGCACAGAGTCAACCAGTCCTTTAAATCTATGTCTTTTGCACTCTGCTCTCATTGGGAGATTTTGGGGCTCTAGTAAAACAACAGTAACAGTAATGATTTTGCAAAGTTTTTTGCAGATAAAATCGCTCAGATTCGGGAAGAAGTAGACTCCACCGTGGGAGCAGGGCCGGGGCGGGAGAGTGCTAGAGTTCTGTCTAGTCAAGTTGAGTGGAATCAATTCCAATCTGTTACCTCCGAGGATGTGGACAGGCTGCTTGGACGAGTGAAACCAACCACCTGTCTCCTGGATCCTTGCCCATCCTGGCTTATAAAAGCTAGCCGGGAAGGACTGGGCGATGGGCTTCGTGGGGTGGTGAATGCTTCCCTCCGTGAGGGAGCCTTCCCAGACCCGCTGAAAGAGGCGGTTATTAAACCGCTTCTTAAAAAACCATCTTTAGATGCGGCCACGATGGCCAATTATCGCCCAGTCTCAAATCTTCCATTCCTGGGCAAGGTGATTGAGCGAGCGGTTGCCGAACAACTCCAGGCACGCCTGGAAGAAGCGGACCATTTGGATCCCTTCCAGTCGGGATTCAGGCCTCATCATGGGACTGAAACTGCCTTGGTCGCACTGGTTGATGATCTCCGGCGGGCTAGGGACAAAGGTGAGAGCTGTTTCCTAGTTCTGCTGGATCTCTCAGCGGCGTTTGATACCATCGACCATAGCATCCTTCTGGACCGTCTTGAGGGGCTGGGAGCTGGGGGCACTGTCATACAGTGGTTCCGCTCCTTCCTCCTGGGCCGTGTTCAGAAAGTGGTGGTGGGGGATGAGTGTTCAGACCCCTGGGCTCTCACTTGTGGGGTGCCTCAGGGTTCTGTCCTCTCCCCCATGCTTTTCAACATTTACATGAAGCCGCTGGGAGAGATCATCAGGAGGTTTGGGCTGGGTGTTCATCAGTATGCCGATGATACCCAGCTCTACCTCTCTTTTAAATCAGAACCAGTGAAGGCGGTGAAGGTCCTGCGTGAGTGTCTGGAGGCGGTTGGAGGATGGATGGCGGCTAACAGATTGAGATTGAATCCTGACAAGACAGAAGTACTGTTTTTGGGGGACAGGAGGCGGGCAGGTGTGGAGGATTCCCTGGTCCTGAATGGGGTAACTGTGCCCCTGAAGGACCAGGTGCGCAGCCTGGGAGTCATTTTGGACTCACAGCTGTCCATGGAGGCACAGGTCAAATCTGTGTCCAGGGCAGCTGTTTACCAGCTCCATCTGGTACGTAGGCTGAGACCCTATCTGCCTGCGGACTGTCTCGCCAGAGTGGTGCATGCTCTGGTTATCTCCCGCTTGGACTACTGCAATGCACTCTACGTGGGGCTACCTTTGAAGGTGACTCGGAAACTACAATTAATCCAGAATGCGGCAGCTAGACTGGTGACTGGGGGCGGCCGCCGAGACCATATAACACCGGTCTTGAAAGACCTGCATTGGCTCCCAGTACGTTTCCGAGCACAATTCAAAGTGTTGGTGCTGACCTTTAAAGCCCTAAACGGCCTCGGTCCAGTATACCTGAAGGAGCGTCTCCACCCCCATCATTCTGCCCGGACGCTGAGGTCCAGCGCCGAGGGCCTTCTGGCGGTTCCCTCATTGCGAGAAGCAAAGCTACAGGGAACCAGGCAGAGGGCCTTCTCGGTAGTGGCGCCCGCCCTGTGGAACGCCCTTCCAGCAGATGTCAAAGCGATAAACAACTACCTGACATTCAGAAGACATCTTAAGGCAGCCCTGTTCAGGGAAGTTTTTAACATGTGATTTTACTGTAATTTTGGTTTTTATGGAAGCCGCTCAGAGTGGCTGGGGAGGCCCAGCCAGATGGGCGGGGTATAAATAATAAATTATTATTATTATTATTATTATTATTATTATTAACAAGGTAGATCCATCAGGCTTGAAGTCTGTCCACCTCAGGCTTAGGGAAACCTTAATTCACATTCCCCAATTGTTTAATCAAAATTGGCCTCTTTTAAGGACTTTACTCTTCAGTGAATTTCCTAGTGAATTTGACATCATTTGGACAGTCACAATTTTGTCTGGGGTATTTTTTAGTTAGCCCCCCTCCCCAAATGTAGGGCCTATGGAAAGCTTTCTGTTATAATATTTCATATCACGGGCTGATTCAAACCAGCCAAAATTGGAAAGAGATGAATGTTGGTATGACTGTTCAAATTAAGCCTAATTTCACCAAATTCCATAGGATTCCGTTTAATTTTCTGATTTTTAGATTGCGCCTCGATACCCTCCAATATGTGACACAGAAAAATGTACTGCATCAAGCAGGGGAGCCTTTTGTACTTAGAACTGCTTGCTGTCCCTGTGTAGAAAAAATGTCATTATTTCTTTGCATGTGTGATTTGAATGGATGCACATTTAAATATATCACTGATTAACATTGTGGAAGAGCTCCTTAAAGCAAGCAAGCAGAAACCAGCCAGGAGGTGAAAACTGCAAAGACAGTTTAAAAACCCAAGGTTGTGATCACATTTTGTAGCATTGCGGTGGGCCAGGTAACTTGCCTTCAGCATATCAAAATAGGCAGTATTAACCCAACAAGTGCATTCATAAGGAGCAAATACAGGGGTCAGGAACCAACAGCTTTTAGATCAAATGCATACCCTCCAAGTGTCCTGATTTTCCAGGGACAGTCCCGGAATTACGAAAACCATCTCTGCTTCTGATTTGATCCTGGAATGTCCCTATTTCCCCTGCTGGTGCTTATCCCGAGTGGCAGCAGTGGCAAGAGAGCATCTCGTTGACTCTCCATGGTGAACGACGGTATCATGGCATTGAGTCTGAGGATTCTATTGGAGTTTTCCCAGAAAAAGAGATAGACAGGCAACAATCAGCACTGAAGCATCCCTGTTTGAGATGCTGGCTGGCTTCTATACTGGAACTGGCTGCAACTGCCCACCACTCTGCGGGGGCCAACAGAAGGACTTTGTCCTCTGTTTAGCACATCTTAATGATGGGAGGAGCCTCTCTCCCTGCTGAGTCAAAGGCCACAGGGATGTGGGCTTTTGCTTAGAGAGCTCCTCAGCCTCTCTCAGTCGAGATGTGAGTGGGGAATGGAGAGAACACACAAAGTTCATTTACTAGGTTAAACAGACTGCTAAACAGCAAAAACAAAACAAAAACTTACTAGGTCACCCCGTCCTTGAGGTAATGTTCAGGAGGGTCGCCATGGTACGTATGCTATGTTTGGTTTTGTCCAGACAGCTTGTGTTAAAATGCTGCAGAGTCTCTAGAGCTCCTGAGATGTATATTAAGTCATGGTGTGGCTGTGAACCCCTCTATTTGTGTTAGGGATAAGGGCTCACCCTTCGGTGTAGAAGCTGGTTAAATCTCCATCCATTAAAATCCCATCTCGGAGGGCTAATCTTTAGTGCTAGGCAATCTGCACACCCCTTGTGCGATTAGGTTCAGCAGTTCCACAACTGGCAAACAAACCCCCTCTTCAGATCTGAGCGACAAGGAGGGGCAGGGCAGGGAGTTTCAGGAAAGAGCCATAATAGTGTCTGGAAATCGATGACAACCGAATTGTGCTTTATCGGCCTTCTTCCGCTTCTCCACTCTGCCTGTGCCCCACCGGTGGGGGGTTTCCATCCAGCGGTTGCTGAGTTGTGTGCCAGCAGTCATGTCCACTTGGCATTCTCTCCTCACGCTGGGGTCTCTGAAATCCAAGGTGCCTCTTGCGATGGGTTAGGCCCCTAGCTGACAGCGGTCATTAAAAAAAGGCCACTTCTTTTTTGCAGGCTGTGTATGTGTGAGTGAAAATGAGCCAGGCCTAAGAATTAGAATTTGAAAATACACCAGGTAAAATTAGATACAGTGGTACCTCGGGTTAAGTACTTAATTCGTTCCGGAGGTCCATACTTAACCTGAAACTGTTCTTAACCTGAAGCACCACTTTAGCTAATGGGGCCTCCTGCTGCCGCCATGCTGCTGGAGCATGATTTCTGTTCTCATCCTGAAGCAAAGTTCTTAACCTGAAGCACTATTTCTGGGTTAGTGGAGTCTGTAACCTGAAGCGTATATAACCTGAAGCGTATGTAACCCGAGGTACCACTGTATTTCTGATTTCTTCCTCTCCCTCTCCACCTTGCACCTTGAGGTTTGCTATAGTTGGGAAAAGAGCCATCTATTTCTCTGCACACACACCCCTTCTACTTTAGCAGTGCTACCCAGATCAAGGGCTAGGCTTCCTTTGATGGGCCTAAAAGCAGCAGCACCATGTCCCCAAGGCCAGCACAATAAGATAAGCTCCTTCAGCTAATGCTGTCTCACAGAGAGTGAGTGGGGGTGAGAGAGGCTCAAGAAGAAAGTCTGCTCCAATCTAAAGGAGAGGGGTGAACAAGGTTCTTGCTGGTCATGTTCTCTTGTCATCTTTCTTACTGGGTCCCTTTGGACTGTTAAATCTAAAGCGCTAGTTGACTAGTGAACCATACTGTGTGCCCAAACAGTGGGCTTTGCTCCTCCCTTGGTGTGAGTGGGTAAACAACCATGACATAGCTTAGCATGACATCTGAACAAGGAGCTGTGGTTTATTTCATCCTAGCAAACCACGGTCACTAGCCAGCCTTAATTCATTGTTGTTGGGCTTAGGCGGTTGTAGTTTGTTAGAATGAAGCAAGCCACAGTTTTGGGTTTGGGCTTCACGCTAAGACTATCCTCCTTGCAGTTTGTTTACCTGTTTGCAAGGAATGGGAGAGAAATTTGGGTTTGCGTGTTAATGTGAATCTGTTAATCTGCATTTCCTGAAACAATATGTGAACTGAAACACAGCTATGCTTCTGAAAGTCACGCTTTTCTGTATTTTGAAATGCAGTTCTCCAGCCAAACAAATCTGTTCAAAAATGTGTATGTTGGGGTAGCATATGCATAAACATGCATATATTAATAAAAATTCAAAAAAATACATTATATTAGATAGGACTGATTGCAGAAGATTGCATTCTAGCTTTACAAATACATGTATTCTCAGGGAAATTCTCACTAAGATACTGATGAATTTTCATGAGGATTTTTTTTAATGCAAGCAGATAAGGAACTGTGTGTTTAACTTAAGACTGGAACAATGAGAAACTGAAATGGGCCAAATCTGTTCTTCCCTACAACTTGTAGGAAAGGAAAAGCCAAACATTCCTGTTTAGATAAGTCTACCCAGATGCTTATAAAGTTGAGGTGACCTTAATCTATTTCAGAATTTTAACTTTTGTATGTTTTAAAGGTAGGGTTGTAAATTTGCCTTGCTTTTTCTGTTTTGCCTTTTGTAAATCACTTCAAGGTTTTCTTACACTCAAGAGGTGTATCAATTTAATGAAATCAATCAATCAAGTGCTTATGCCGTATGCAGCACTGCATAGCTCCTGCATGGGATGGTTTCCTAAGCCATAGTCAAGTGGATTGTTGTTACAGGCAGTCACCTAGCCCAGAGGAGAGCCACTGTGTAGTGGACCGAGATCTTTCTCTGTGGCAAGGCTGCCACAAGCATCGTAGCACTGTTAGGTTTGGGCTGGCAGGCTCCAAAGCAAGAGGACGACGACAAAACAGGAGTGGGAGGCTGAATGGTGAGAATGGAGGGTCGGAAATCTCCCCTTTCCACCTTGATTTCCATTGTTTGTAAAAAGGGAGCAGGGATGCCAGCTCTCCCTGCAGCTTTTATCCAGAGCAGAGAGCCTTGGTGGAGGATGGGGAGGTCTTGGCCCAACCAAGGAGGGAGGCAGAACTGGAGCTTGAACTGCAGAGTGCAGTCTTGTTGCTTAGATCCAAACACCTCCTTTTTAGAAGGGAGCAGGCGCACTCACCCCGACAGAGTACATGACATTCCCACGTGTGAGCGCATCATGCCTCAACTTTAAAAGCTTGGTGGGTGGAGCATGGAAACTTGTTGGAACACCTCTGTTGCTTCCATACAGTTCTGCACCTCTTGCCCTGCTCTGGAATTCCTGAACCATGACTCCTGATCTTGTGTTTGCTGAGCCTAAACTGTTGTTTGCCTGAGTACAAATCTCTTTCTTACATCTTAAGAAAGTAGTAAAAGATGTGGGAGCCAGGACATGGGCCAAGCCCTGTTCTGCAGCAGTTGAAGCGACCTGCAACGGGCAGGGGGTTAGAAGAAGGGCAGGCATTGATGTTTGAATGGTGCACAGAAGACTTTTTCAAGTGAGGGCAAAGACATTTGGGCTGCAGTTCAAGTGGCATGATATCTGCCTTGCATATGTGCTTCTAACTGTTAATGCTTCTAATTGCATATTAAGGTAAAGGTAAAGGTAAAGGTACCCCTGCCCGTACGGGCCAGTCTTGCCAGGCTCTAGGGTTGTGTGCTCATCTCACTCTATAGGCCGGGAGCCAGCGCTGTCCGCAGACACTTCCGGGTCACGTGGCCAGCGTGACAAGCTGCATCTGGCGAGCCAGCGCAGCACACGGAACGCCGTTTACCTTCCCGCCAGTAAGCGGTCCCTATTTATCTACTTGCACCCGGGTGTGCTTTCGAACTGCTAGGTTGGCAGGCGCTGGGACAGAGCAACAGGAGCGCACCCCGCCGCGGGGATTCGAAACGCCGACCATGCGATCGGCAAGTCCTAGGCGCTGAGGCTTTTACCCACATATTGCATATTACACACAGCTTATAAAACCATGCTTCATTACGATGCGTAGAGAAGCCTGTCTGTTGCAGGCATGCTTGTGGGTGGCAGTGCACTTCTGTGCGCTCTTGAGGAGAGAGACAGGTGTGTTGTGCCCCCTGCACATCCCCATCAGTGGAGTAGCAGAGGCCTGGTCGCCCAGTGTCATGGGCAGAGAGCCAAGATGCCTCGCTGTAGCTGTGCCACCAAGTGCAGTTTTCTTATTAATTTGTAAATGGCAGTTATTCCCTTGGGGAGCTCTCTTGCACACCTGAACCCTGCAGGGAGCAGGATCAACCTCCCTGCACACCACTTGATGCATGGGGGTGTCAATCCTGCCCTATTCCATTAAAAGGGGTTCTCAGGTGCCCCAAATCCAGCTGGCTGTTAGGTATTTGGAAACCACTTAGAGCTCAAATGGAGCTGCTGAGAACTGTTTGCCACTATCTAAAGACTGTGTAGCCCTAACCTGACCTGGGCTCCACTTCTTGGTCACACGAGAAAGTGACATAATTCCAGTAGTGACATTTACATGCCAGTAAAGAGTACCTGGCTGGCCACATGCCTCTGTAGGCATTTGGTGGTGACGACCATGATTTGTTGTTCTGCCACAGTAACTGGCAGTCAGAGGTGTACTTCCTTCAAATACGGAGGTTCGCCACTGGTGCTTCCATTCATTCTTGAGATGGTAACTCGCAGTGTTGTGACGTAGCCCAGTAGTCAGACAAAGCCACTTTACCACATGAACAACAAAGGCAAAAGTCTCCTTAGGGTGCCTTTTCAACCATTGTGCAAATTGACCCAAAGACATGGTAATGCTAATAATAGAATCATAGAATTGTACTGTTGGAAGGGACCACGAGGATTACAACTAATCTATGGCAATGATCAGGCTAAGATGCCCAGACTTGCCAATGGGTCCAGGAGCAAGCAGGGGGAAAAGTGGAGGCAGTTATGGGATACAAGGGAAAAGTGCTAGCACAGCAGCTTGGAGCCCCAACATTGCACACCCTATTTATAAATGGTGTGGCTGTTATTTACTTGCCCATCGGTCCCTGTGTTGGAGTAATTGCTTGTAGGAGCAAGTAGGAGAGGACGATGGATGAATGGACAACTGTAGCACAAGTCTCTGTGACCTTGCTATTTTCCAGAGTTGGTTGGCTTACAACTCCCAGTTTCCCTAGACATCAGCCATGCAGGCTGGGGCTGATGGGAGCTGGAGTCCAATGACATCTGAAGAGCCGCACGTTCACTATCCCTGTGTTAAAGTGACGGCTGCAGCTCCCAGGCCAGGCGTTGGCAACCCTACCAGCTCAACCTCATTGGCTCCCTTGTGCTTTTGCATGAGCATTTCATGACATTGAGGGCAGCTGAAGGAGCGGGAACGTTTCTCTGTTGCTTGCCATTGGGAGGGAAAGAGTTGGAAGAACGCTGCTTTCATTCATCAGGTTCTGTATTGTTGTTGAACGGAGCTTCCATTTGACAGCCCAGCTGGAAGGAGATGGCTTCATCTGGAATGGGCTCCATGGAATGTTTGGTGGAGTGCAGGCTATTCCCCAGTCAGGCTCTGAAAAGAGTTAAATCTGCCAAGATACTTTGGATTCCTATACACTCTCTGTATGTGTATGCGCGCGTGCATGTTTAAGAGTGCTCAGCCTGCCTTGGCAGTGAGCCAGTGCTGGAGTTGCTGCTGCTGAAACAAACTATGAAAGTGCAAAAATCCCCCTGTTTTGACTGCTGAAGTCAGAGAAGGGAAGTGGGGGGCGAACCCCGCCTCCCTCCTCAAATAGGAAGGTGGGTGCACATGGGCTCCCCACCTTCCAGTTCGGATTATGGGTTTGGAGCCAGAGTTCTGAAGCCAGGGGGGTGGCACTTTGTAGGTGCAAGCCCCACCTGCATTAGTAAGGCTCTCCAGCGGTTTTTAAGCCTGTCTGGAAATGCCCGCTGCCTCCCGGCAACTGCTCTAGCTTAGCAATCCGATCTCCTGGCAGTGGTGTCGATGATATCACCCCAATCAAGGGCTTAGAAGAAAGCCAAGGAGCTGTGCAACTCACGTGTCAGGCAGGAGCGTGTGTGAGCGCGCATGGGGGAGAGAGAGAGGGGAGACCTTAGCAGCCAGCCGATAAGGGGAGAACTACACTCCCTGGCGCCGTTTGACAAGAGATAAAGAGACAAAGGAGCACCTATTCTTCCTCCTTTCACGCCACCGTAGGCTGCAGCAGAACATGTAAAAAGATACTGCAGGGGCTGGAAGTCACTGTACACACCGTGCTCCTCCAGTGACCCTCATCTTGTACCTTCGCAGCATGAATCCACCTGGCGTTGCCCAGAGTTGAAGGGTCCAGTTTGTAGTTTCAAAACTTGGCTGTCCCTTCTGGGTCCAGGGGAGGAGCAGCTGTTGCCAAGTGAATACTGAAACAAATAATTGACAAGGCCGCCTTGACTCCGTGGGGCCTTAGCAATGGGTTGCCTTTGGGGTAGAGGGGGAGGCCTGTGCTTCTGCATACCTGCCCTTTGACACGTCCTCAGCAGAAGTGGTTGCATAAATAAATTTCTGGGTCCAACTTTTGCAAGATAAAGGTCACTGCGTACTCCACCGGGAGCTGGCTTTTGTGTACACAACAATGGGAAAGTAAGGCTGGCCTCTCTCTGCAAGGAACTTGCTAGTTGCCTTGCTTTACCATACAACTCTGCTACTTGCGAGCATGGGGCACAAACAGAAGGATCGTAAGCTAGCAAAGTAGACAGCCCTCCACAAATTTGGGGTCCTTTTTGCCCTCCTCTGCCATGTGGACTGTGCCATAAGTGTCGCTGTGCTGACGGCAGGTGGGCAAAGACCACCTGAGCCAGGAAATTGTAGCCCTTCAGTTGTTGTGGGACTCCCAACTCCCACCAGCCATTGTCAGCGCAGTCGATGGTGAGAGATGCTGGGAGTTGGAGTCTAGCAACTTAGGATCTCCATCTCTGATCTGGGCACTTGGTGCATAAGCCTTGTGTCAGGGACTGGCTGGATGATGGAGAGTGGTGGGAGGTGCCAACCCAAGAACCATCCCCCAGGAAGAAGACTTAGACTCAGGGCAGTGGTGGTGGGACACAGGATACAGGTAGGAGGAAGGGACAAGCTGGGAGGCGATAGAGGCAGGAGGCTTGAGTCAGAAGAAGAAAGCCATTCAAGGGCAAGGCTGGGTGCTGAGGGTCTCAGTTTGAGCATAGACTCTGAAAGAGAGGACAGAGAGGAGCCAGACTCTGCTTGTTTGGGCCAAAGGCCTATGTCATCCCAGAATCCTAGTCTCAGTAGCCAAGCAGATGCCTATGGGAAGTCCACAAGCAGGAGAAGTACAGATGGGTCTGTGGGCCAAGAGAGTAGAAGAACACCAGATGCCCCATCATCTGGGTGCATCTCTGGTCTTCCCTCTGGCCCTTCCAGATGCAGATAATTTTCCTTTGGCCTAATCTCATGGAATGCACTCTGTGAAGCAGCGGAAAGAAGAGCAGTTGAATGAGCAAACCTGGCTTAGCATTTAGCAGATAAATTAACGTACAAGACAACTCATCTCCAGGCAGAAGAGCGTAAGCTGAATGTTTACATATCTTCTGCCAGTCTGTTAAAAGGTACCAGCCCCGTCCGTGTTGCACCACACCCTCTGGGTCCAAAGGTGCAACAGCCTATTGTAGCTACGGCAGTTGAGCTGCCTGTGGCAAAAAGCAATTAATAAATGGTTTTGGTTGTTGTTATTAAATGTTTTGGGAACAAGGAGCACTATGAGTATGCAAAGTCTTGTTTTGAGGAATTGTGTGATGCTGAAATAAGGCATGTATCCATCTCACAACAGTATGCATTACAGTGAAGGCCTTTTAAAAAGGTCCAAGTAATATCATGAATAAAGTGTTGGGCATGAACTGGACAGGGAAAACTCAGTCTTTGTGCTAAACAGTAAGGAAAGTGGGCTGGACTGGACAATACTTAACACTCTCTCAATCCAGCCCATCCTATGGAGGGTGATGCAAACTTGCCTGCCTGCCTTACTCTTCCCACCTTTTGCACATGTCTTTATAGCGATGGAGCGTCAGCATATAGTTAAAAATTGACATAGCAAATTAGAACCCACCCAACTGAAACAGTTTGTGATTCTGCCCTTTGTGTGTAATCTGTCTGCAGGGCATTCTGCCCACGCAGGGGCAAGGCTAATACATTAGGTGGACCGGGAAGAGACCCACACAGATGTCCAGATTCAGGGATGGGTGGGAAGGTACAGTTCAGTGGGAAGGGTGACCATTGCCCAGTCTGGCTCAAATTCTTTGGCTAGGTGGTGCACTGGAGGAGCGTGACTCAGATGGCCAGTATACTGCTTCTCCTACACAGGAAATACAGGCAGAGGTGGAATTTCCCTGGGTACCATCCTTTAGTTCCCATCAGGTTTTCAGGAAAACCCCTCGGCAGAACAGGAAGTACAGAGAAGGGGTTTCCCTGATGGCCATAGCCTTGCATAGTTAGGCTTGATGGGAAGCCACCAGCTTATGGAAGGCTGGCCTAGTTGCTGCAAAAGCGTTCACTTCCAAGGGACATCTTTTATTCTGCTCTCCAGATCTGGATTTTCTGTCCTTGCGATTTTGAATTTTTGCTACAGACATGCAAGTGCTTTATCACGTTTATGTGTTAAGTACCATAATCGTTGGGCATTCATTCAATTTTTAAAGTAGGTGCTGATGTTCAGTGGATCCAAACCTTCCCATCTTGGGGGGGGGGGGGAGGGCGTGAAACTGATTTGGTATTAACAAACTCCTGTTCCTGCAAAATGAAAAGCTGACACAGATATTGAGAGAGGAAGTTTTTATTGGTAGAAAGTTTCATTTTGAAGCAGTCCTGGAGGCATTCAGAAAGGAAAAAGAGGTGGTGATGATGGACCTTAGACTGAGGGTTGGACTCAGATCTGAGAGACAAGGGGTCACTCAGGCATGGGTGACCTTGAACAAGGCACTTTCCCTACCTAACTTACCTCACAAGGTTGTTATGAGGACAAAATGGAGAGTAGGAGAATCATGTACGCCACCTTGAGCAGGTTGGGGGAAAGTTGTGATATTACTGTAATAATAAATAAGGGTAGTTGGTTAGAGTTTTCCTCTGTTACCAAATAGTCTTTTTACCATGACTGAGATTGTTTTTAAAAATTGCCCTACGTATTAAAAAGTTGATAGCAGCATTGAACAAAATAAAGATTTTATTTCTGTACATTTGAGGGGGGTAGGGGAGTGACACCTGGAGAGGGATGTACTTTTTTTCTTGTGATTTAGGAAATTGCCTTACGATATGTTGAGAATCGTTGGACCAAACCATTTCAGGGGAAATCAACCACAAACTTCAGTGCAATTTGTGCAAGCATAGGAGGAATAGGACGATCTGTGCCCACATGTGCAGGTGGGGCACAGAACATCAGATGGGCCTCACACTCTCTCCCTCTCTCCATGCATTGGGGCAGCTGAGGAGGGCAAGTACCATCAGAACTGGTAAACGGAGAACAGGAATTTTAACAGTACTGTACATAGTTAAGATGTTGGGGCATGCTACCTTCAATGTCTTGGGCTACAACTTCCATCCACATGGCTACTAGACCACACCTTGTGGCTTCTAAAGAACTTATTGGATGGCTTCTAGAGAAGGGTGGCTTCTAGAGAATGCCTTGTTGGCTAGCCCTGTCTTACATGTTAGACTTCCAGAAAAATAAGGGAATGATGTGCTACTGATCGGCACTTTGGCAGACTTCTTGTAGCAAATGATACTGACAGTGATCATGTCCCAAGTTCTGCTTTACCAAGCGTTTGATTTCATCAGAGCCGCTGCCACCCACAGCTTGGCTTCTCTGCTCCAAGTGTTTGCAGCCCTACTTATCCATTCATCTTCTCCCTTGACTCACCTACTGTTCAAAATAACACATGAGATACACCCAGAAAATTATTGTGCGGTTAAGAACAACTTGCTAACATCGTTCTGACAAAAATAATTCAGGGGCATGATTTAATATGCCTACCTGTGAGCAATCCTGCACGTGTCTATTCAGAAATAAGTCCTGTTGAGTTCAGTGGGATTTACTCCCAGGTAAGTGTGCATAGGATTGCAGCCTCAGTCTGTTATTGGCAGCTAGAATCTAATTGCCTGTGATACAACCATGGATATCAGCAGTACCGTCTGTTATCTGTAGACGTTACAAGTTATTGAAACCTTTGGTTAATTATTGCCACAGATAAGAGTTGTATAGTCTCACGATCCTTCTTCACCTTTGATAATATCAACTCCCAATCTAGCAAACCAAGTAGCTGAGTTCTGCAGCCGCATAGGAAGTAAGTATTCTGAGGCGTGCAGGAAACTGGGATGTTCTGTAATGGTAGATGTCATCCCCTCATGTTGCTTTCCTTTTTCTTGTTAAGCAGAACTGTAGGGAGATCTTGGAAATGAGGATTAACCCACACCTGACTTGTGTAGATTATTGCCACTGATGCGTCTTTCTCCATTCCATATTATTTTTGAACTTAACTGCTGCACTACAGGAAGTGTTGTAGCTTGGTAGAGGAGTATGCAAAAGGTCCCAGATTCGATCTCTGGCATCTCCAAGTAGGACTAGGAAGGACATCTCCATGAAGCCGTGGAGAACTGCTAGCCAGTCAGCATCAACAATACTAAGCTAGATGGACCATTGGTCTGACTTGATGGAAGGCAGCTTCCTATGTTCCTGGTGATAATGTTCATGGACCACATGACAGTGAGACCCACAAGTTCCTGCTGATCTATTGGCAGAGAAGCAGATGTTTCTGAAAGACCTGCTGTATACAAGTTCTATCCAATATCACTAGTACCTCCCTGTAGTGAAATAGTAAACAACAGCTCCACTTTCTCTTCACATTCATCATCTAATATCCTCACTCCATGATGGCTCCTTTTAAAGCTACAGCAAACAGTCTTAATGCGTAGCCAAAGCGAGCCTACCATGTTTGCTTGTGACGCCCATTCCTTCAAACAGGGTTAATCTTCCTGGGAAATACTTTGTACTCAATGAGGATGCTTTCAGATTTATCCATTGTAGTGTGATTGAAACTGACCTGCGATGTTCTACTGGATGCAGAACCATCAAGGGAGATGTTTATATACAAGCAAGTGGAAGGTGTCTATTTGCCACTGCCCTCTCCTACCCCATGTTTACCACCTGAAGCAGTTGCCTAATGATGATGATGATGATGATGATAAATGTAAAGGATGGATACCCAGTCTATGGGCATATCTTTTTCTGCCTGCTGTGCAGTGGAATATTTACTGTGTAATTCTGAATGAGGACCAGACATCCATTTCCAGTGTATCCCACACTGAAGCTAATCCATAGGTTCATGCCAATACTTAACATAATGTAAATGGACGGCTTGGCTGCCATACTGTTGTCTCACAGCTAAATCCTGCCTCCGGCAATGTCAACAGGCCACATCCCAGCCCCCTTCCGTTGGAGGTCCTGAAGATCCAGTACTGTTGTCTTAGTGAACTGGACAGCCCATCTGCTGCCTGTCTGTGACCAGAAATCCAGCTGACCCCGTTGCCGAAGCCCAGTTGCTGCTCTCGGCCAGAGGCCTGCGAAGGGTTGCCTCCAGCTACTCTCCATTTGGCAACAGGTCACCTTCCAAAGAAGAAAACTGCCAAGCAGCGAGTCAAGCGCCCTGGTAACTCGCAGAGCCACCGTGACCGATTTGCACATGTCAGTTGCATGTGCCCGGCAATGTGTTCCGTCGAGTGCTCACTCAGCCCTAGGAAAGGTGCGGCTCGTTTCCTCGCACACGGCTGCCAGTTCTCTGAGCTAATGCTCCATTTCTCCCTCATAACCCTCAGAGCTCTGTGTCTTGGAGCATCTGTTTCCTTGTCTATATATAGCAGCACTTGCTGGCTTCCGCATGGAACTGTGTTCTTAGGGATGCTTTTTCTGCCCCCCCCCCCCACTTCAACCCAAGTCCAGAATTTGGGCAACGACCATGTTGCTGAGAGAGAGCTTCCATTCCCCACCCCATCCCTCTTTTTGGTTGTTGGACCTCCCCTTAACCCCCAAATACAAGCCTTTCTAGGAGTGCCATCGTCCTGGAGCTCAGAGGCATTTGGGATGAGGACATACCCTGCTTCCTCCTGTTAGATCTCTTCTCACCAAAGGTTGCTTTCCTGCTCCTCAGGTGTTGGAGCAGACAATTGCCTCTGGCTCCTTCCGAGGCTGTCACTTTGCATTGGCTCTTCTCAGGCATTTGGGAGAGGCAGTTTTGCTCTGCTCACATGCACCCGCTCCCCATCAACGTTCATTCCCAACTTAGTACAGTTAAGTGGGCTTCCAAGTCCGTAGCTTTGAAAGTTGTACGTATTATTGCAGGGTATTATTGAATATACTGTCATTGACATGATGCGATGGTGATGCATGAACCCCACCTACCCGCTTACATCATAAATAGAACTTCTTAGAGCTTCATAAGCAAATAATAATAATAATAACCCCAGCAAGTATCTGCCCACAGTGACCTCACAATCTAAAATCCATAGCAGAGAAGAAGGAGGGGAACACAGAGAGAGAAACAAAGAAAGATGGTTTGCTTCACAGAATTTGAAAGGCAAGCTCCTTGCAAGGAAAAACTGGCATATCAGGAAGAGGGCTAGATAAAGCTTCAGGAAGTTTGTTTGAAGAACGTTCAACAGTTTGATTGCTCTGCTGCCATCTGAAGTGATACAGACCAGGAAGGACTCTTATCGTAAATTTGCGGAATACGGGTTGCCTTCTTTCGTCCCATCATCATTTCTTCATCTTCTTTCCCTTGTGTAAGCTGTGTGTAGCTGAAAGAGGCCTGAGTTTAAGTTCAAGCAGTTGTCCTGTTCCTTCGCGATGCCCCTGCCCCACGCCTCTTATATCAGTCTTAGGCAAAATTATCTGGGTGTCTCTTTCCCATACGGCATATCCCAGTCCTCTTAGACTAGGCGTGTGGCGAACCATTGCATAGCATGCCGCTGTGACTCCCCCTGGATTGTAAACAGATCGGGTTCCCCTGGCAGGCAATCTATGAAAGCCAGGCAAGTCTCTGCATGACGAGCCCTACAACTCCTTTGACTTGGAGCAAATGTAGCTGCAGGTCAGGGGAGGCGGCAGGAGTCATGCCGAGGCCAAAACATTTTGTTATTTATTCTTCCCAACCCCTTGAATGGTTGCAGTCGGTGGGATCTTAGGGTGACTCCACTAGTCGGGCAATATCGATCCATCAGCCCAACTCCATTCCAAGAGCCCCTGCGACTGACTCAACAACATCAAGAAAGCAAGAGACTCCCCCCCCCCTCTCTCCGCCCCACCCCTTGAGAGTATCAGTGGCGCCTCCACTAACACGGAGCGCTCTTTTGAGGAGATTTATGATGGGCAGGCACATCCAGTCACGTAAGCGGAACAAAGGGGTTTCGCCCTAAATTCAGGCTGAAATGTAAGAGGAGCCCTCTTCAAATACACAAGTCTTGCATCATCGTGCAGCTGAAATAGAGGTGTTGGGCTTTGCTGAAGAGTGGAGGCCGCTGGGACAGGTGAACCGCTCTCTCCAGGTCTGAGCTGGGAGGAGAGAAAACGCCATTGAAGCATGTTGGCCGGTACTTACTAGGGAGTTGCCAGTTACTAGGGAGAGCCAGTGTGGTATAGTGGTTAAGAGCGGTAGATTCATAATTTGGTGAACCGGGTTCGATTCCCCGCTCCTCCACATGCAGCTGCTGGGTGACCTTGGGCCAGTCACACTTCTCTGAAGTCTCTCAGCCCCACTCACCTCACAGAGTGTCTGTTGTGGGGGAGGAAGGGAAAGGAGAATGTGTGCCGCTTTGAGACTCCTGAAGGGGAGTGAAAGGCGGGATATCAAATCCAAACTACTACTACTACTACTACTACTACTACTATTCTTCTTCTTCTTCTTCTTCTTCTTCTTCTTCTTCTTCTTCTTCTTCTTCTTCTACTCTCTGCTTAGAATTGGGTAGTCTGGGTGTGTTTTAGCATTCACCCTCCATTCTTGGGAATGGCCAGTGACAAACCCAATTAAACTAGTTGAGAGAAGGGTTCCTCCACCACCATAGGATAGATATCCATAGCAACTTGGTCCTGTAAGATCCTTTGTCCTCATTCAGTCCCACAGTGGTACGATTGCTTGTGAACCAGCAATAAAAGTTCCGTGGGGGTGGCAGGAGTCCTGATTTCCTCGCTTTTGCTACCGAACCCATGCATAAGTCAGCTACTTTGCTATCAAAGGGGAACTCTGTTGAAGCCCCATGTGCTTGCTATTGTCCCCAGCTGGTCTCTAGACATCTGTTAGCCTGTCCTCATGCTCTGAATAAATGGACAACTTGGATCATGGCATATGGAACAGCAAATCAAAGGCTGCTGGACAAAAAGGGAAGGCAATAAATCCTACCTCCAAGAGAGCAGGTGTTTCAAATGGGGTGAGAGAATTGCAGGACAAGGGATGGATCCGACAATTGCGACAAGCATAGCATTAGGCTCAGCACACACTATACCTTTAAAGCACCTTCAAAGAACATCCTTTCTCTTAGAGAATTCTGGGTACTGTAGTTTGTAAAGGTTTATGGGAGTTGTAACTCTGTGAGGGGTAGATTGCGGTGTCCATAATTCTTTTGAGGGGAAAAGTGTGCTTAGAATGTGCTTTGAAATTATAGTGTGTGCACAACCTTAGTCTGAACGTAGCAAGAGGATATACCTCTCAGATAAATCTCAAGAACTGCTTCTGCAGTATGAAGACTGTGGAAGGAAGCAGAAAAAACAAAATTTCACATTAGCGTCTAGGAAACACCCCACTACCTATTGAAAGATGTTATCCAAAAGCTGTGAAAGTTAAGGTTCATCATCATATCCAGGGAGCAGGACCCTTAATAAATGGGTTGGGTCAGCTTTATAGATTATGGAAATTCTCAAGAGGGCAAAGTGTAGTGTAGGTATTGATAATAGCATTTTCTTCCCAAATGGTATCCTGTATTTCAGCTGTGGTGATTACAGGTAGGGGTGGTGAGATCTTCCCCAGAAGACAGAGGTTGCGGACAAACACAGTACTCCATCTTGTTTGCTGCGGAAAGGGGGATAGTTTGACGAGTAGATCAACTAAAAGAAAAGAACAGGGCAGGAGTCACCGTAGTTCTGCCCCCTCTCAGCATCTTAGAGGGGCAGGTGTTATCCTTTAGTGAAGCCCTTAATGACAGGGGAATAGTGATTTTGCCCTTTGTTATTTCATCTGTCTCTTTTCGCTTTCCCCTTGGGGCATGACCCAGAGAGGGCCTTCCCACTCCTTTCGCCTGTCCGGGTGCATGAGGAACCCAAAATGCAGAAGGCTCTTCACTTGCCTGTTCTTGCGTTTCCTTCCACTGCATGTTGACCGTGCATTACGGTTTATTGTTTCTTTCTGACAGGGGAGAATATGTAACTTACTTTCTTAATCCTGCCGTTGCCTCTTGTTAGATATGGGGTGGGGACCCAAACTACTTGACATTAAATCCTCCTGTCATCCCTGAATTATTTTAGAATTCTCTAGGCCTGAATGTAATGTTCACACGTTCTTTAAAGGCTAATCCATGTATATAGTTAGAGACATTCAGATCCGTCTTCTTGCTTCTTTCGTTAGCATCCCTCGCAGTGTTTTGAGTGTATTGAAGCAGCAGGTTCACTCACAGCCAGTGCCTCAGAAATAAGATTCACGGTGCCTGTCTTGAGGCAGTGGTGGCATCCATCAAAGCAGTTCTAATATGCTTTAAATTTGAAGGTTTTACATTGCTCACAAGGATTCTCGAACTAATCATTAATTCCACTTCCCATTCCTGCAAAACCACAGAGGTGAGACATGCAATAGTCACATGTTTTGGTGGTCTGTCCACTTGCTCAGTGCTCTCTTGGAGGACTGGGGAAAGGACTTTTGTTGTGAAAAGCCCTACCTAGATGTGTACATTGGAAAGCTGCCTTATACCAAGTCAGACTTTGGTCCATTTAGCTCGATATCGTCTACTCTGACTGCCAGCAGTTCTCTAGGGTTTCCGGCAGGAGCTTTCCTCAGCCCCGTCTGAAGACCCCCCAAGGATTGAACCTGACATCTTCTGTCATGTCCTTTTCCTGAGCCAGCATAGAATTGTAAAGTTGGAAAGGGACCCAAGCGTCATCTAGTCCAACCCCCTGCAATGCAGGAATCTCAGCTAAAGCATCCATGACAGATGACCATCCAGCCTTCCTCCAAGGAAGGAGAGTCCACTACGTCTTGACGGGCACCGTTCCTCTGCATGGAAAGTCAGAGGAGTGTATGGCAGACTCCTGCC
Source organism: Podarcis muralis (assembly GCF_964188315.1). Lineage (NCBI taxonomy): Eukaryota > Metazoa > Chordata > Lepidosauria > Squamata > Lacertidae > Podarcis > Podarcis muralis. The sequence continues at coordinate 34,635,103 of NC_135656.1, read as the reverse complement.
GGCCTTTTCAGAGGTGAATAATATGAAATGGCCAGAATGACAAAGTCTAAGGGAGCAGACATGGAGGCTGGAAGCATCATATACGAACGATGCTGTTGTGTGAGCAAGGAAGGCTGAAAGGAGTGTGGTAAAAATAGGCCTCTTGGAGAGCCTTCAGGAGAGCCAGTGTGGTGTAGTGGTTAAGAGCAGTAGACTCGTAATCTGGGGAACCGGGTTCGCGTCTCCGCTCCTCCACATGCAGCTGCTGGGTGACCTTGGGCTAGTCACACTTCTTTGAAGTCTCTCAGCCCCACTCACCTCACAGAGTGTTTGTTGTTGGGAAGGAAGGGAAAGGAGAATCTTAGCCACTTTGAGACTCCTTCGGGTAGTGATAAAGTGGGGTAACAAATCCAAACTACTCCTCCTCCACCTCCTCCTCCTCCTCCTCCTCCTCCTCCTCCTCCCCAACAACAAACTTCACCATCCTAGCACCTTTGGGGTGTTCTGGACTACAGCTGTTCTATCTGGGGCTTATGGGAGATGAAGTCCAAAACATCTGAAAGCCCTCACGTTGGTGATAGCCGCTCAACCAACTTCACTATGAATAGCCCTATCTTGAAGAAATCTCTTCATCACAAACGACAACAAAAATGTGTCCGAGAGCAGTGCACAAGTCCTTCCAATTCTTTCCAGCAACTGGAGGAGGTGTGGGCCCTCCAGATTTCTCGCTACGCATTTCTGAACTGTACCAGTTGTCTGGAGGATAAGCTTCTTGTTTGGGTCAAAGTTCAAGACCAGCATCTGTGTAGCATTTTTAAAGACTTACAATCCCAGCGGTAAGCAACGCTGCCAGATAGGATCAGCAACTCAAGGTTTACCTTCGCAACCCCAGACAACTCGTTATTATCCCACCGCTGGGTTTACTCTTGGTTTTCAGAAACTTCCAAGAACTGGGAAAGAAAGGGGGAGAAAGCAGAAGAATAGCAATTCTTATGGCCTGCTGAGCAAGCTTTTTCACTCCTCCTCCCCTTTATTATTATATTACTATTCCCTTTTGTCAGATCTCATTTAGACATAAATACAGGGACTGTTCCAGGAGTCAGGATCGCTGAACACCGCAAGCTCTCTTGAATTGCGGTTTCTCATATGCACTGCATGCTTTCCCAGTTTGGCCAGTCCTGTGTTTCTACAAGCAAAGAATAAGTACTTAAGGATAGCTAAACATAACATTGGCTCTGAACAAGCGGTGAATTTAAAATGAGTCAGCGTCAAATTGCTCCGTTTTATGCTCAGATTGGTTTTCGGCACATGAGTAGGACCCAAAAAAAGTTTTTCCTGCCACACTTAGTTTATCTATGTATAAGTTAATCCTTGATTTAAAAAAAGAAAGAATTAAGATAACATTTGAAAAACAATTGGCAAAACTGCACCATAGGTTTGGGGTGTGTGTATCACATGGGCTTTTTGCTGCAAATGTGCAAGTGGGGAAGGTGCTGTTGCCCTCGGGTTCTGCTTGCGAGATTCCCACTGGCATCTCGTTGGGTGCTATGAGAACAGAGGGCTGGGCAAGATGGGCCTTTGAACTAATCTAGCCGGGCTGTTATTTACCTTTCTTCCACCACCCTGAGCTTGACCCCAGAAAGAAAGATATACACTGAATATAGTGAGGGAACTCCCTGCAAGCTCTCCAAATGTCACTTGCAGACATATTTGCCCAGCCTAAGACATTGTGCGTAGATTGCTAGCATAATATTGAACTGGATGTCTTGGTCCCCAGCATCTGTAATGCTAAATTACATCTTTAAGCAAATTAAATAAATATAGGTAGTTTCTTTCCTTTAGCCTCTCCAGTCACTCGTTTCTGCAATTAATTTCCAGAATTGGGCTGGATAGACCTTCAAAATACTGTCCCGTGTACAGCAGGCTACCTGGTCACCTGGCGTCTGATAACCGTAGACACAGAGGCATATACAAGTTCATCATTTTATTAGGTCCCCCCTTTTTAAACAACTCTTGCTTTATTGTATCACATAGTCCTAGTTTAGCGTCTGCTTCTCCCTCTGCATTCTGCTTCCAAGGTCTCTTTCCCTCAGTTCAATATCCGCCCAGCGGATTAACTTTTCCCCAGATGCTGTAGTTTGCAATTTTCCAAGTTGAATCTGCTTTTTGTTTATTCTCTCTGCTCATTCTCCTAATCTCTCTTAAGTCCCTGTGCATTATTTTCTCTGCCCACACTGGTGTCCCCGAAAACCAACCGTGGTCAGCGGCATCCTCTGTGGATTTCATTAATATGTCATGCGCTCGTTTTGACTTCTAGTTCAGGGACACATGAACAGGCTGGCGCTACCGCCAAGCTCCATCATGGGACCTCACTTTACCTCATGCGCCTTAAACCTCAGGGTCTCTGATGTTTCATAAACACGTCCCTTCGGGGGGTCATTTAGCCGTCACCCCCGCCCTCACATTTCAAGCTTGATCAGAAAGGACACTGACACTTGAGTGTGCTCGTGAATCTCAAAATGCTTTGCTTAAAGGCTGATTCACATTCAGCATAATTGCATATTTATAAGCTTAGCCGCAGCGGCCATGATTGCAGCCATTGTGTGGGCCTGCTCCATTGTAACTGTTTGCCGTCTCACCCGCTTGGAAAGTCATGGTAACGTGGGGTGGAGTGTGACATCACCACTCTCCCCATGTATTCATCTTCTTTGTGGCTGTGCTGATCCTTCCTACATCATTGCCTCTTCCCCCCACACCACCCCAATCACCCTCATGGTTGTTTCACCGAACTATCAGATTACGCCTCAGAAGGCCTTGTGTTGGGAGACACACATTATTGGGTCGCATGTGCTCAGCAAAACCACTTGGCAAATCGAAACCAAGTTTCTTGGAATTGTTAATTAACCAGTTAAATTTGTCTGCCCCCCTATACCTAAATTTGCTTTCAGCCAGGGCCATAGAATAATAGAATTGGAAGGGACCACGAGAGTCATCTAAGTCCAACCCCCTGCAATGCAGGAATCTTTTGCCCAACGTGGAGCTCGAACCCACGTACCCTGAGATTAAGAGTCTCATGCTCTTCTGAGGGAATCTTTTCTACATCAAAAGGAACTTGGTATATTCTAATCTAGGCCCGTGCAAGCAGGTTGTGGGCCATGCCTGATGGGCCTAACTCTCTTCCTACAAAAACGGTGTGGTGGCTATAATTGTTGCTGCTGTGCCACAATATTAATTATTATTAATAGCAGTAATAGTCATGCTGCATGCACCCCAATAAACAAGTGGTGAGAAACTTGAGGAGTTCCAGTACTTGCCCAGGGTTTGGTTTCCTTGAAATGAAAGGATATATATATATCTTTAGGATATTCAGTTTTCTGTACGCATGCAGTCGTACCTTGGTCCTCGAATGGAATCTGTTCAATGTTCGGAAACCAAAGCACGGCTGTTGATTGGCTACAGGAGCTTCCTGCACTCAGTCGGAAGCTGTGGAAGCCGCGTCGGATGTTCGGCTTCCGAAAAACATTCACAAACTGGAACACTCGCTTCCGGGTTTGCGGCATTCAGGAGCCAAAACATTCAAGTCTCAAGCGTTCTAGAACCAAGGTACAGCTGTGTATACAACCTGAGGTAAAGATGGAGGGGCTCACAGCATTAACACTAGGTTTCCTGGGGAGCCCCAAACTTTGGATCCAGTACAGAGCAAGACAAGATGTTGTGCTGCCTGAGGCGAAGCACAAGATGATCACACACACACCCCCTTCCTTGCCAACTAGCCTGGCAGATGAATCAGCGCTGGCAGCGGCACAGCGTCCTTCGATGGCCCCGAGGGCAGTAGGTTGGCTGAGGTGATGGCAGGATAGGCCGAATGGTTCACACCACTCTGTCCTGCAGCCCCTGGCTGCTGCGTCCATCCCTCCAGCATGTCCTTCCACAGGAAGATGCCTCACTTCTGCCTGGTGTCCTCTGCAAGTGTCTGCCATTCTCGTCCCCTCCAGAAAAAGATTCTGTGCCTTCGTGGTGGTTGGAAGGCCATGCACTCCAGATTAATCTGAGCGTGTATCTGCATAGAGGGCTGGTTGGGGCTCGCAGAGATCTTTTGAGGCGCTTTTGGTCATATAACCATGGAAAGAGAGCTTGGAAGAGGAGGGAAATGGAGGAGAAATCTATCAATGGCTACTAGCCATAGTGGCTACACAGTCGGAGGCAGTAAATGCCAGTTGCTGGAAACCACAGTGCGAGAGAGTGCTCTTGTGCTCGGTGTCCTGCTTGCAGGCTTCCCACAGGCCCCTGTGAGAACAGGATACTGGACTAGATGGCCATTGGCCTGATCCAGCAGGCTCTTCCTATGTTCTTAAAGCAAAGTTGTGCAAATCAGTGTGCAAAGCCACTTTCTGCCTGCTTGCCTCATGCTTAGCCAAAAACAGTAATCCTCCCAGATCTCAAGATACAGGGACTTCCATATTATGTAAGGAGGCACCAATGTATTGCCCTGGAAACCGGTGCTAGGTGCATTATTTATTCCCAAGGTCTTTAGGGCTTTCTCTTGCCCCGATATTTTACTGAGATATAAGCTTGGTTCGGAATAGCTGTGTGACTAGCAGGAAGCTTCCATCATATATATCCCATGAAATATTCCGCGTGGTTTGAAAGGAGCCACTGTGGACAATGCTGGGAGAGAGTCTAGCTACTGAAACCAGGTCCTCTCCTCCATATGCATCTCAGTTCCTCCTGGGAGGTGTCCTGTCCTTTCGGAAGGATGGAGGAAATGGACAAGGCTCCACCTCTTCCTTGTGTAAATAAAACGCTGCTGATCTCGCATCCTGGAGAGCGGAACAGTCAGATCCCAGAAGAAATGTTGATGACTTCATAAACCGGTAACATGTTTCCTTGCCAGCTGGGAAAGAAGCTTTCTATATCTCTGAAGGAACGGCTTGATTCCTCTCCTGCCACCCCACCCCCCTTATACCCCCATCTGATGACTTCCCCAGCTGTTTCCATGTTAGGGTGGGGAATGGATAGATTTCCGTCTCCAGGAGAAGCACAGACTTCCCCTCTTCCTGATGAGATCCACCTAGGAGCCAAGAATCTTCCTTTATGGGTGGGAGACGGCTTGCCAAGTTCATAGTATCTCTCAAGATGTAATGTCAGTATGAAAACTTCTTTCAACTACTAGCTTAGAATTAAATGCAGAGGATTACAATGTGAGGCAGTTGACTCTGGATCTCTCCAGATCCCCGCACCACATTGGGCAGCAATGAATTGTTGCTTACAACACCTGCAGGGGAATCACATTTTTATCTGCACCCATACTGCGATATTGGTGAAATGCAATTGCTTCCTTCTCCATACTGATATGACTGTTGTGAATGTAAGTACGTTGGGGTTGGTAGTTGTGCTAAAGGTCATAAGCACCTATTGTCTAGTATCCATAACATCATGGCTATGATGACACAAATCTCACTAACAGACATAGTCAATAGTGCCAGTTTGGGATATCTGTTGCCCTGCCTTTCTGCCAAATGTTTTTCACCCCATCCAGCCCTCTTTCAGAGACTAATGAGCATTTTCTGTTTGCAGCGCTGGAATACATATTACCCAGAGCAGCAGTAGCAAGACTGCCTCCATTTTGTTTACTTGGAGTAGAGTACAGTCATACCTTGGTTGTTGAATGGAATCTGTTCCAGAAGTCATTTTGAATTCTGAAAACATTCGAAAACCAAGGCACGGCTTCCAATTGGCTGCAGGAGCTTCCTGCACTCAACCGGAAACCGCGGAAGCTGAATCAGACATTCAGCTTCCAAAAAATGTTTGCAAACCGGAACACTCCCTTCCAAGTTTGCGGCGTTTGGGAGTCAAAACATTCAAGTTGCAAGGCATTCCAGAACCAGTGTACAACTGTACTGTTGGTACTTGGATGGTATGAAGGATAGTGATATATTAAAGTGTCGTCATCATCATCATCATCATCATCATCATCATCATTATTTAAAGTCTGAAAATGCCTTTAGAGAAACCTTCAAAGTCAAGCTTGCCAAGCCTGCAAGCCAAAAAGTTCATTTATTCTCCCAGTCCACACTGGTCCACCTGTCTCTGCGGGTTTCTCTACCAGTGACTGATATCACAGATTCTGAAAATGATGCCCTTTACTGATCGTACTTTTTATGCCCTCTTCCGCTACTTATTCAGTATCCCTCTGCTATGTCAGCCACACACACGGCTAAATCCAGGATTACCTGAAGAGACAGATTGTAGGTTGTCTGCTCTGATCTGAAGAATTAAAGGCAAGATGGCAAGATCTTGCTTGTTTATTCTGAATTAATTGACGACAAATATCTCTTTACAATCTGTTTATTCAAAATTGCCACCCCATATTTAAAGGGGTCTTTTGTATCTAGTTAGGCTGCAGTCCTATATACAGTTACCTGGGAATAATTCACATTGAACTCGAGGGTCTTACTTCCAAGTAGGCACATGTGAGATCACATTGTTAAGTATTCTCTTGGTATCAGTCAACATAACTGATGCTTCAGTTCTCCTTACTTGAGAGTAAGCCCCATTGAATTCAATATGATTTACTTGCTATGAACACTTTGGGGAAACTTTTCACAATCCTATTTTGACTTTTGTAATGGATCCAGACCAAGCTTGTTGAATTTTAGCTTCCATTGAAATCAAATGGAACTTAAGTTTGATTTCAACAGGATCCAAATTCAACTAGCTAAGGTTACAATCCTGTGTCTTTCACCAGATTTATTAATTCATCGCGTTTGGCGCAGTTTAGAATCGCCACCTCCCCCTTCGCACACTGTTGGAAGCCATAGAAGCCTATTTTTCATCCTTTGTAATTGTGTGAACAAAAGAATGACCAAAATGTGTTGAGATGTAAATTGTCTGTTTGTGCTGTGTGGTTTTGTGAATGCCTCCCAGGATTCGGGAGGGTTGCAGCAGTAGCTGCATTGCTTCCTCCATTGTAGTTAGTTAGCAGTCTCCTCAGCACTCACAGCAGAGACATGAATGTAACCTGACCAGATTTGTGGAGTTAGATTTATCGGAAGCAGTTTAACCACAGCACTTCGGTAAAGAGTTTGTTTTTTCTGAAACATGTTAGGTGTCTTATATATGCTAGCTAGCCCATATTGGGCTGTTGTGTTTTGTTTTGAGTTTGATGTCTTAGGCTGAAACTGAACACAGATTTTGGCTGCGTATACACCAGACGTTTAAAGGAAATTCCTTGCCCATCCCCAAATCCTGGGAACTGCAGTTTCCATCTCACACAGCTATAATTCCCAGCTCAATTAACTAAATTCCCCAGAATTATTTGGGTGGGGGTCTTTAAATGTGCTTTAAGTGTATGGTGTATACGCAGCCATTCTCATGTTTAAGCATTCCTAACTGAGATGGAAGTGAGAGCTGGACCATAAAGAAGGCTGATCGCCGAAGAATTGATGCTTTTGAATTGTGGTGCTGGAGGAGACTCTGGAGAGTCCCATGGACTGCAAGAAGATCAAACGTATCCATTCTTAAAGAAATCAGCCCTGAGTGCTCACTGGAAGGACAGATCGTGAAGCTGATTGTGAACCATTCCATACTTTTCAATGCATTTCCCTGTCACTTTCCAAACTGCAAACATAAAAAAGCAGATTTCCTGCGCTAGGGTGTCAGAACACTTAAATCATTTACAAACCTAAAGTACTTGTATGCAGTTGAATCCCTCACCAAAATGCTGGCAGTCTGGAAGAAGCTGTGATCTGTGTGACCGTCTTCCCCAGTGGTTGTGCTGCCCTAGGCCTTGCTTCCCATTACAACACTGACTCTCTTGTGATCCCTTCCTGCTGGGGAGCTGCACCCGCTGTCCTGAACCGATAATAGAACATACTCCTTCAGTGGGGGCAGGGTGTGCCGTCCCCTGTTCCTGTCTAAGTGGAGTCTGACTTTCCAGCTCCTCTTTCCTTCCATTGTTCTCCCTTGCCTGTGCCATAACTTTGTTTGAAAAGACCTGGATGTTCTTTCCTGTCCTGCTTTGAGATCTCAGTTGCCCATTGCTCTCTGTGGAGGGAGGTGGATGGCTGGGCTGCATAAGATCTAGATGATTTCCCAATATTTTTTGGCATCTGAGAGGGGTGGGACACACACACCATCACAATTTATTTCCCCACTACATTCCCTCCCTCTCCTTCACAATTATTAGGCTTTGCAGAAGGTGCTGATGGAGACTGAACAGCATAGAACAGCCTGCCGGCATCTGTCGGCTTTCCCCCCCTTCATCTCTTTAAAAACTTGATTCGGTTTGACTGGTCCCATCCCTCCATGAAAGCTGAAGGGGAAACAGGAATCACCCATTAACATCACATCCTTTCCGAAGCCTAGAAATGTTCTACGTGTGTACCTCCGATAGAGCCAGCCGCTCCTCCTTCCCCAGGACTTTCCAAGGCCCGGACAGTGGAGAGCAAACCCTTCCATGCTCATAAATCATTTGTGAAATATAGTTATATGGATTATGGCTTATGTAAATATTTCGGGCCAGGAGGGAGTGGGAATTGCAGTGCGTGAGCCAGAACCGTAACTATGTTCACAAAAGCAAAGCATTCAGTTTGTTGTCCGGTTTAGGTGCATGGACAAAGGTATGGCCCTAAAGATGGAAATGCAGATCTCTGCTTAACTCTAAAATATGATCCTGTATAGGGCATCCTTCCTCTTTACATGCTATTATATCAATAGCCTGATAGGCAGTGGGTAGGAGCAGCCAATCTGCACAGCATACTCTGGGCATCTCCATCTCCATATGATCACAGCATCCTGGAATGCAAACAGTTTGGATTTATGGATGAGCATGTCCAACCGTCAACAAGTTTAAGTGAAACATAAGCAGGGAATGTCTGTGTGCGTTTCTAGAGAATCCAGTCATTGTGTAATTCTCCTTTCGCTTATAATGTCTGCGGAGACCAACCTGGTGCCTTCCGGATGTTATGAATGACATCAACTTGGAAAAGGCATCTCTTTTATTTATGTTTTCATTCATCTATATCTCACCTTTCCTCCAAGCAGCTCAGGATGATGGGAATAATTGTCTTCTTCCCTGTTTTATCCTCAGAACAACCTTGTGAGGTAGGTTAGGCTGAGTGATGGTGACTGACCCAAGGTCCCCCCAGTGGGTTTCGTGGCCAAACACAGATTTGGATCCTGGTCTCCCAGTCTAACCACTTTACAAACTGGTGTGTGGAGGGAGAGAGGGGGCGTCTCTGTTTGTCAGAACAGGGTAAGCTGATCACTTGCTCAACACAATATACTTTTTTCTTTAGTCAAATATTTGATTTGGCGTTCTCCATCGTGTAAGGTCCGTTTCTTTACTTAGCGCTGTCTTGCCATTTCTGTAACCAGCTTTTGATTAAGAGCGTCGCTTTCTTAACGTCTTTCTTACCCCCCTTCCCACCACGTCACACACACCCCGTCCTCTTGTGCACACCTGCAGCAACCTCAAAGTACTGTAATGAGACGTTCTGCAATGCTGCCTTGCCTTTGAGCAATTAATTAATTATGTAATTAAAGTAAATATTGCAGTATCTCATCGCAGTTGATATTTGAGCATGCTTAATTAACGGTTGCCTCTGACTAAATATGGGCAGATCTCTTTGTTGTGGGAGCTGGGTCAGGGAGAAGAGGGGTGGTGGTGGAATTAGCTCAAACAAGGCCTTGCTGAATCAAGAAAACGCACAGTGCCTTTACAGCCCCTGCCATCAGCACTGAACACCCCCGAACAAAGCTCCTTCTGAAATCAAGCCTCAATCTGTGTTTATTGAACTGGTTAAGTGTGCAGATTTATGGTTGAATTACTATAGCCCTGAGGTGGTGGCAGTCCAGATTCTCCTGGAGATATGGGGAGCACGGGAGAATGGGAATAAGGTTGTGCTGCAGTTGTGGCAAACTGCTTCTTTTCAAGCCTTGTTTTCCACACCTCTAGCTGTGGACAAGCAGCATGCAGCTGCAGGTATGTCCTGAGCAAGATTGAAACCATTTCCCTCCCCCCGTCCTGTGTGTTTGCCCAGAGCTTGTGTGAGCTGGAGTAGTTTGTACTCGTAAAGGTCATTGGCGAAGGCACGTGCCCTTTCTCATGCCACCTTTAGTATTAACTGCTTCCTGGCAGCTGGCACTGTCTCTGTTGCTCCATAGACATGCAAACCAGCAGCAGCTCAGACTGTTCTGTTGGTAAATGCACAGGAACCCAAGAAGCTGCCTTATACAGAGTGAGATCAATGGTTCATCTAGCCCCATATTTTCTGGCTGGCAGCAGCTCAGCTCCCCAGGGGTTCAGGGTCGAATTCAACATAGCTCTAGCAAAGGGAATGAGGTCTGCTCACACAACGGGACTTCCCTCACTCCCCTCCTCCCGTGCAACCCCTAAACCTGTTCTGGGTTTCACCCCAACCCTCCAGAGAAGATTTAGTGGGCAGAGGAAAATCCTATTGCGTGAGCAGACCTTGTTCTGCACACGCAACAGATTCGTTGAATCCTGCTCTCAGGCAGGAGACTCTCCCATCCTATCTGTAAATGCCGGAGGTTGAAGCTGGGGCTGCCTGAATGCAAACTTATAACAAGCCCTGAAAGTTGCGACCTTTCCTCCTAGGGAAGTTACTCCAAAATCCACCCCCTTGATCATTTTGGTTGCCCTTCTCTGAACCTGTCCCAGCTCTATAATATCATTGTTGATATTGAGACAACCAGAACTGCACAGAACTGTAATTCAACTGCTGTCAGGCCACAAGTTTGTATAATGGAATCCACAGTGGATTCCAGGTGCAAACGGTCCACAGGTTACATAAGATCTAGAGCGAAGATTGCTGTGTGAGATATCCCATAACCTCTGCTTCAGGGATTTAAGGGCAATCTCATAACCCAGATGGTGTAAAAAGGATGGTGAAAGACCAATCGAGGAGGCTTTTCGGGCCATAGTTTTCAACCATGTGCTGATACACTCCTGATTGATGTAAAAGTAATCCCTTTCCCAGGCCAAATACCGAGGCAGCCCACTATGCTTTAATGGAGGCAGCCCACTATGCTTTAATATTTCAAGGCAGCCCACTATGCTTTAATGGAGAGTGGGTGTTCACCTGTTTCCAACAAAAAATTGAATTAGGGACACAGTTTGGGACCTGAAGTAGGAACCAAAGGAACTTAGCTTGGAACCCATCTAACTTAGAAAATAGACCATTGTACCAGACGTTTGAAGCATAAAGGAATTGAGTTTTATTTCCAATCCATTCCCCGTGATGCCTGGCCTGGCATTGGCCTTATTCACAGCTGCCACACACTGGGTCAGCATCTTTACTGAGCTATCCACTACAGCCCCAAGGTCTTGTTCCTGGTCAGTCCCTGGCCCCATGAGCATAATTGAGAAACATACATACCTGCATCTACGTATATGTGTGCCAGGTTCCCAAAGGCTGGGCTAGATGTTTAGGGAGCAAGATAATTGACATCACCACGGGACACTGACACTGTGGCTGCACTATCAGGACCCAACAGTTTTAGAAAGCAAGGCATCCATGCACATGCTCAATTAGGAGTAGGGACCAATCTAGGACCAAGCCTGCAGACTCCGGTATCTGCAGTCCTGCCTGTGTGGTTTAAGTTGTGCACTAGCTTGCTTCTTTTGATGTAAAAATAACAAACTTAAGATTTTCAGTTTTTCAGACACCCACTTGTAACACCCCAAGTTGCAGGAATGCTGGAGAAATGCCGCCTGCCTCTCTCTGCAGCCTTCTCCTGTTGTGTTTAGAAGCATGTATCAAACATGCATAGTTGGGAACCATTCCAAACAGCATGTGTTGCATCAGTAGCATCAGTGTTGCACCAGCAGAACCAATGTTCTGCTCACTATAATCCCAGGCTGGGGAGTAGGCAAATAAATTGAAAGAGGAGGAAACACACAAGCCCTGGGTGCGGTTTAAGAGAGGAATGGAGGAACCTGCAGCCCTCCAGGTATTTGTTGGTTTGTGGCCCTGTTGGCTGGTGCTGATGGGAGATGCAGTCCAACAACATCTGTACTACATCTGGCAAGGCCAGAGCTCAGGGGTGATGGGAGTTGTAGTCCAACAACATCTGGGGACCCACAGGTTGTGAACCGCTGTCCTAGATGGAAACAAAATCCATGGTGGGGTGGAACCTAGGGGCATTCTTTTCTAGCTATGGCATGCAGTGCTTTCATGGGGTGTGCAGCATGCAATGGATTCTGTACTGATTGCAGGGGAAAATGTTCACACTCTGCCTCCAGGCCAGTATAAAAGAGTAGAAGCAGCAGCAGCTGTTGGAGAAGCTTGTACCTCAACTAGGAATGGTCCTCACTGGCACAATTTAGAACTTCATACCAAGCTTTTTCCCCCCTGGCACGGCTGTTACGCTCCTGGGAGAGCTGCCATGTTTGTATCTGGAATTCCTTGTAACTTTCAATCCATCAGAACTCCTCCCATGAGTCAAGTGTGGGCAGATTCACCCTGCCAGCCACCCTGATAAATCTGTCTTCAGAAATGGCAGGGACTCTTGATGTCTGCAAGGAGCCGCCTGAGTTTTTCTAAGAGGGCAGAAGCGTGGCTGGGGCTGTTTATTCCCAAATCCCTCAAAACTCAGCATGCCAGCAACAGGCAGGCCTCCCCAGATAGCAGAGCCTTTTGCCCAGTTGAGCTTGACCATGGCTTACTCCTTATCCCCAGCAAAACTGCTCTTGGTTAATGGGGGAGAAACTGTAGGGCAAGATCAGGATGTACCTCCTCAGCACAGAATGGTATTTGTTTGGTGCCAGCAAGTGTAGGGTGTGGCATTGAAATGGGAACTTGGAGCTTTCGCAAATGTTTCTTAAGAAAAGCACATTCTCTTCTGTTTGCGATCAAGTGTTTCAGCAGCGTAGATGGGTTTGTAACTCCTTAACTCTGAGGAACAGATAGTTGCTATTTTGAAAAAAGAACTTCGCTATCTACTAGACTTTGTTTCCTCCTCCCTCCCTCGCCCCACCTGCACTACACATTTAAAGCAGTATCATACCACAGTAAACATTCAGGCCTCCCCCCAAAGAATCCTGGGAAATGCAGTTTGCTAAAGAGTGGAGAGTTGTTGGGAGACTCCAGTTCCCTTCACAGAGTTACAACCACCACAGTTTCCTATGAAGAGGGATTGACCATGAAACCTCTGTTAAAACTACAGATGGGTAGCCGTGTTGGTCTGCCATAGTCAAAACAAAACAAAATTCCTTCCAGTAGCACCTTAAAGACCAACTAAGTTAGTTCTTGGTATGAGCTTTCGTGTGCATGCACACTTCTTCAGATACAGATTCTTCTGTTTCAGTGTATCTGAAGAAGTGTGCATGCACACGAAAGCTCATACCAAGAACTAACTTAGTTGGTCTTTAAGGTGCTACTGGAAGGAATTTTGTTTTGTTCTGTTAAAACTGTAGTTCTGTGAGGGGCATAGGGTTCTCCTAGCAACTCTCAGCATTCTTTAACAAACCACAGGATTCCCAGAATCCTTTGGGGGAAGCCATGACTGTTTAGTCTGGTATGGTACTGTTTTAAATGCATAGTGCAGATGAGGCCTAAGAGTCTACAAGGGTCTGTGCTTCTTCCATCCCCTCAAAAGTGCTGGGTGTGGGCAGTGCCAAGGTTAGCCTTTGGGGCAGTTGGCAGGAGTGGAATGTGACTCACTGAGCCGAGCGTGCCTGCACAGAGCCAACTGACAGCCCATTTTGCCCTGCCTATCTGCCACAAAGTGTGAAGCAAAAACATGCCCTCCTTTGGCAACAGTGCAATATTGTGAGAGAGGAGGTAAACAAGAGTTCAGCCTGGGAACATGGGCAAAGTGCACGCCGGCCTCTGATTCCCCTTGGCAATCTATGGGCAGAAGAGGGGCACACCCCAACTGCCAATACGATAACACCTGCGCACAGCTGATAGCTGGCGGCACTTGACACCTGGCTCTTCCATAGTGATGGACAAACATAACCTACTGCGAAAGTGCCGCAGCAGCCGCTTAGAGGATCAGATGCAGCTCTCCAGAAACACAGAGAGGGAAAGGTGCACGGACACGATGGCGATGAGATATGCAGAGCTGCACGCAGAGCAGGGGGTGCTCTTCGTACCAAGAGGAAAAAAATGCAGAACACCATTGCCATGCCTGGCAAGGATTGTCCTTCTGGCCTCCACATCCATGTGGCTGCAGTGATGCTTTAGAATTACAGTGGTATCTCGCAAGACAAATGCCTCGCAAGACAAAAAACTCGCTAGACGAAAGGGTTTTTTGTTTTTTGAGCTGCTTCGCAAGACGATTTTCCCTATGGGCTTGCTTTGCAAGACGGAAACGTCTTGCAAGTTTGTTTCCTTTTTCTTAACACCGTTAATACAGTTGCGACTTGACTTTGAGGAGCAACTCATAGAACGCGGTGTGGTAGCCTTTTTTGAGGTTTTTAAAGACTTTGGTGATTTTTGAAGCTTTTCCAAAACTTTCCCGACACCGTGCTTCGCAAGACGAAAAAAATCTCAAGACGACAAAACTCATGGAACGAATTAATTTCGTCTTGCGAGGCACCACTGTATAGAGTTTGGGCTTGTGATGCAGAATCCAGTGGCTTTCTCGGAATCCTAAGAATGTCAGCCTTAAAAACACACACACACACACACACACACACACACACACACACACACACACGTGTATTTAGCACTCGAGATTGCTTTCCCCCCTTGCTATTTTCTCTTGTCTCCTGTCATATGTCACCATCTGACGGTTACAGTGTAAGGCTCATCTCCTCTGTGAATCTAGGAATCATTTGTCATGGCAAGCTAAAAGCATCCTCCAATTGTGGATGCTCTGGACAGTTTGGGATTCGTGTTACGCTTCTGTACTTTGGATGTATATTATTTTTCTCTCTCTCTCCCCTTGGCTTTGAGCCTGGTGCTTTCTGACCAAGAGTGAATCTGGATAGGGTTCAGACAGAGCTGGATAACTGGCTTTGGGGACCTCAGGGCAACCAGCTGAGGCCTGGGTGACGTCTCTCGGAAAGGTCAGCCGACCACATCACAGAACGCTCTGGGTCACTCGCCGGAACACACAACACAAGCCTCAAGCTTTGTAGCTGCTCCCCAGTGAGAAGCCAGCCTGGCCTTGTGGTCTCAGAAGGCAGCACCACGCCTCTCAAATAACAGTGTCTGAGGGGAACGACATGCACAGCCCAAGGCCCGCATTGTGGCTCTTTGTCCCACAATCCAAAATATCTCCGTGGGAATCTGTTCAACACAGCAGACGGGTTTTAGACAGATGCGGTCACCGGGAGGGTGATATCAAGCCTGCCTTCTTGTTCTGGGCCAAACATTGCAGCATAGAGTTTGAGATAAGCACTGAAGGATGTGGACAACAGGAATGGTGTAGTGGTTAGCGTGTCGGACTAGGCTCTGGAAGGCCAGAATTCAAACCATGAAGACCTTGGGCCTTTCACTGCCTCTCAGCCTAACAGGGTTGTTGTGAGGATGGAGAGGGAGAACCTCCTTGGATGAAAAGTGGGGTCTAAATTTAATATAATTCCAGGGTAGAATGGAATGGTATGTGAAAAAAGGTATTCAGAGGGAAGAGTCTTCAGAGCTCATTTCCCCCTCATTTGAGGGGATGTGAATTTGCACAAGAAAAATTGTCCTTCAGACACTTGACCGCCTCCTCACCCTCTTCTCTCTCTTGCTAACTCACACCCACTCCATCTCTATTATTTGCACTCTTTGATAGAGCTTTCTTTAAATATACAACTGAGCTCTACACATTTTATTTTGTTTGCCCTCAGTTAGGCCATGATTTCCATTTTACAGATTGGACCACTGAGGCAGAGAGAGACCACCCAGCGAGTTCAGGACCGAGCAGGGATTTGATTTCAGCTTTCCCAAAGCAAGCTCAGCACTCTTTTATTTGCTGAATCGCACCAGAATCCATGTAGCAGATAGCCCAGCTGCTGAGATTGAATTCTGAAGTCCTGAAGCTTAGAAACAGACCTCCCTTCATCTTCCTCCCCTGCCAATCCCAGTTAAATCCTTTGGCTGAAAGAATGCAAGAACAAAAACCCCTTGCCTAAGTGTTTTGAAAGAAAGAAGCCACCCCCCCCCCACCGAAAAAACAAAAAACAAATTCCTGTGTATATGGAGCAGAGTGGGAGCTGGACTCTCCACCATGGGCTGTGCTCCATAGCCTTGCTATTGTTGCAGACCATGACATCACCATCGTTGGAGTTTCTTGGGCTCCTCGTTTGTTGTAAAGCAATGAAAGACAGATGCCTGCAGTGCTGCGGGGGAGGGGGGGGGACGGGGATGGAGAGACCCAGAAATTCTTTTTCATACCTTTTGTGAGCCTGGCCTCTCTAGCTGGGAAAGAATCAACTGGGGGACTACAACTAGGCCATAACAGATGACACATCATGAAGGAATTTGGAGGATGTGGTGGCAGTTATGATTGCTGCATCATCATCATCATAATAATAATAATAATAATAATAATAATAATAATAATAATAATTCTTCTTCAAGATTTATACCTCGCCTATCTAGCTGGGTTTCCCCAGCCACTTTGGGCAGTTACCAACAGAATATTAAAAACACAATAAAACGTCAAACATTAAAAATTTCCCTCAACAGGGCTGCCTTCAGATGTCTTCTAAAAGTCAAATAGTTGCTTATTTCGTTGACATCTGATGGGAGGGCATTCCACACGGCCAGCAGAAGGCTCTCTGCCTGGTTCCCTGTAACCTCACTTCTCGCAGTGAGGGAACCACCAGAAGGCCCTTGGTGCTGGACCTCGGTGTCTGGGCTGAACGATGGGGGTGGAGACGCTCCTTCAGGTATATTGGGCCAAGGCCGTTTAGGGCTGTAAGGTCAGCACCAACATTTTGAATTGTGCTTGGAAACGTACTGGGAGCCAATGCAGGTCTTTCAGGACAGGTGTAATATGGTCTCAGTGGCCACTCCCAGTCACCAGTCTAGCTGCCGCATTCTGGATTAGTTGCAGTTTCCGGGTCACCTCCATGTTCAGAGACATATGTCCAACCGAGGATGCTGGGGACAAACAACATGGCCTGCTTAGGAGTTCCCAAAGGCATCTCTCTTGGCCACTGTGGGAAGCAGAAGGCTGGACTGCCGGACAAACCTCGCTCTCCTTGTCCAGTAACTCCATTTCATTGTGCATTACACATCAGATCTGAGATCTCAACTGACCCCTGCTGCATGTTCTGAAATAGCTACACCAAACACAGTTGCTGAAGAGGTTTGCCAAGCTTATTGTGGGTGACCAAGCCCAAAGCTCACCACAAGCTGAATAGCTCAGTCGGTTGAGCATGAGACTCATAATCTCAGGGTTGTGGGTTTGAGCCCTATGCTGGGCAAAAGATTCCTATATTTCAGGCGGTTGGACTAGATGATCCTTGTGGTCCATTTCAACTGTACAATTCTATGATTTTTGTGATTATGTACTGGGTCCCCACCATACCCTACTCTTTAAGGGGACTTCCCTGCCTTGGCTCATGCTCTCTGGGCTCTATGTTGGCTGTTACTAGTCATTTATATATATTAAAGTGAGGCTGTACTTGTCATGTACATACTTTGCTTTTTATCCTCGCACAGAGTTACTGGAAAAGGAAGGGAAAGGCACATGTGTGCTATCCAGCTCTTCCTCCTTTTTTCACTGCCCCTTTTCAGATGGCAGGGCCTTGAGAATGCATGCATCCGCGTGCACATGCCGGAAGGATGGAGTCATCCAAGAAGACCAAAGTTGAATGGAGAAATCTTCCCCACTCCAGGTTAGATTGGGCTTTGCATCCGAGAAATGTTAGGCTCTATGCCAGAGCTGTGTGGCCGTAACCCTTCTCTGTGCTCAACTCCCACTGCTTCCATAAAGCCTTGGAAAAAGTAAACTTAGAACTCCTCCACCTCCTTGCTCTGCTCCTGTAGGGAAAGCTTGCGCCTTGGTTTTTTTTGGAACAGACATAGCATAGGGTTGCCAACTCCGATACAGAGCAGGGCAGCTGTGCCTTTAATCGCAAAAGAGAGAATTTTTTACAGGCTCAGCTTGTCCCACCCAGCATAGAAGTGATATCTACCATTTGACCCCCTCCCGTCCATTCTGTTAATAAAGCCTATCTGTTGGTAAACCCCACCCTTCAAGCTGGCTTGTTTATTTTTTTTATAGGGCACCACTTGCGTGAGTTGAAATGTCTAAGTGCTCTCCTTGGTAAGAGGAAGGAGCACTTTCCCCAGTTCTACCCATCCTTGGACAAGAGTTTTGGGTGGGAGAGAGAGCGCAACTTGGGTGAGAGCCAGATCTCTGGTATATTTTGTGTGATTGATAGGAGGGAACTTGTTTTGATATTTTGCATGGTTCTGTTTGTGAATGGTTTCATTGTCTCCCAGTGTTCTTGCATTGTCTGCCAGTGTTATTTTAGTAGAGTGGATGGAGTGATTGGTCCTAATGGTTGTTGATTGCACAGGATATATTGGGAGTTTTTTTGGTTCGTGAGGTGTGGGATGACTGGCAGATATAGTATGATCAGTGTAGAAGTAAGGTGAGTATTTGGGCATGATGTTTATACAGTGTTAGAAGCTGAGATATGAAAGCTAGGAGTTGAATGGCACCTTAAACCTAGGTTATGGGCACAACAATGAAATGTCTAGGCATGTTTTTTTAATAACAAGAATACAAAGCTGAAAACGAATGAACTGCAGCTAAAATATTATGTTCATTTTTCACACGGTCTAGTCTTTCCCCTACCCACCCCCCCTAATATTCTTAAGAGGGTCTCTTCTCCAGTCTTCAGAGAGCAGCTGGAAGTGGGGAGGCAGAAAAAGGTCCTCCTTTCCTTCCACTCTGCACTTTTAATACAAAATCTTAGGTGCAGTACTGCGCCCAGAGCTCAGAAACTGCTCGCACTAATGAAATTCCTAGTCGCAAAATGTGCCTAGAACAATGGGAGTTTCAAATACTGGATGCATATATGTGTTCAGGTTGTGCTTGGCAGCAGGGTAGTAATTAGAGAAGGGATTCCTGGTTCTTAAAATGTTTTCAAGATGTGATGCTATGTTTTTGTTTTGGGAGGATTTTACTGTTTTACATTACATTGTATTATAGCTTTATATTATCTAGTACTGTACAGTCGCTTTTCAGTTTAACTGCTTGCTGTATAAGTATTTGTTGCTTAGAGACTGTTTTAGTCTTATGTCGTCAGTCACCCTGAGATTTACAGATGTAGGGCAGTATACAAATTTAATAAATAATAATAATAATAAAACAAAGCAGTTTGTAAATATATGAAATGAATTAGATTAACCTTAAATATCCAATACAGGTCTCACAATGTTTACACTGCAGCATCACTGGGCATTTAGTACACAGCTTGGTGTGAAAAAGACCATGTAATGCCTTAATTTGAAATCAGATGTGTTCAGCTATTACACACATGGTAAAAATGGGGGGGGGGGGTGTTTTAAAAAAAGACACCACAAATGCTTGGCATTTCTGCCACTAGAGGGAGCTCTTGCAATCTTGTTGTGTAAAGACTTGTCTGATCATATTTCCTTGAACCATGATGCCTTGCCCCTGAAAAATGTGGTCGTTCTTTATTATTTGGGGACAGAAGCCCACCTTGTAGATTCAGTAAAGTCACATTAGTAACATATTTGCAGTGCCAAGCCTATGCGTCCCTAACCAGAAACAAGCCCCCACTGAGCTCAGTGGGAATTTCTCCAAGGTTAAGCACACACAGGATTGCAGCCTTAAACTTCATTTTGAGCTGGGCTAACAGAGAGGCATTAGAGGGAGTGGCAGCAGGGAGTGTTATTTTTAAATCAGCAAGCCCCCTCCCAGTTGTAGTTGTCCATCTGTCCTGGATCCTATTGTACGAAGCTGGGGTCTGTTTGTTTGTTTTCGGTTTCCAAAGCTTCCAGGCACATGCTGGGTCTGAGAGTTTTGACAGACTGCTGTGCGTTCTCTCCACCCGCATTTCCTGGCTGCTCAGCCCCATCGTTCCCCTGCATTGTTCCATGAGTTCCACCCAGTCCCTGCTCATCTGGTGGAAATGGATGCGAAGTCTTTAGTCAAAGGATATGGCTGTGCTGAGTGAAAAGACACGATCTCAGTGTCTGACATGCTCCCATTCCTATGGCAAAATATGAGTCTGTTCACTAGGGTGGTCATATGCAGAAGGAGAGGAAATTTCATCAGGTGTAACTTATGGAAGATAAGCATGATAAAATTCCTGTTCCACACAGCTATTAAAGGTTCAGGGGCCCCTCTTCCCTTCTGCCTTTTGTCACCCTTTTGTGAAATACTAGTGCAAGAATAGAAATCAAATTATAAAGCTATTTAAATACTGAAGAAATGTATTTTATAATTTTTTTTATAATACATCAACATTAGGTGCTACTCGTAATTAGATTGCAAATATTCTACCCAATAACATTTATTATTTCTGTAAGTATATAAACCATTGTTTATAAAACTGTATGGTTTGCATTCTTTTAAAAATCCTTCCCTCCTCTCTACCCCCATTCAAAAATTTCCCCCACTTGTCTCTCATTATATAAGGTCCTTGGAGTCATGGCAGCTGAGTTCTGTCCTCAGATCCCTGCGCTAGACTTTTTTCTCTGTGATTTGGAACAAACCATTTCATCTTCTCCCCTCCCTCCCACTGTCCCAATTTACCCATAAGTAAAACGAGGGCAAGTTCTGTGCCTTCCCTTCCCAAGAGGGATTTAAATTTTCACTCATTAATTCATGTTTTATCAAGGATTTTTGAAAGCCTTGATGGAAGCTCCCAGAAAAACTCTAGGCCCATATGCAAACAGCCCTTTTCTCACACTGTTAACTCCTTCTGAAAGCATATAAATGACCGAGTACCACAACAGCCTTCAAGAATGCTAACGGCATCTATAGTTATGTGTTCTTGGGATGGCGTAACAGGCCAGACCCCTGTGCTGGACCTTGTTTCCATGCAGCTAATAACCAATAGGAAAGATCTGAAAAGTCCTAGGATGCTCCCAGATGTGTATAGTTGCCATCTTTATTTGCTTGGTTTTTCCCAACAGAGGCTCTCTGCCTTTAATATCTAAATGACACCCAGAAATTATACAAGCAGAGCGTTCCCCCCACAGCTCCATGCTAGTGAAAGCTGCGCCTGTTGAATAATAGCATGTCATGCTGCTGTTAGCGATGAAGAAAGCTGTCTGTAGCCTTTCAGCCTTTTGCCACTCCCTTTGTTGTGGGTCCTCACAGCCTTAGGCGATCTACTTTCCTTTCCCCCCAACTTAACCAGCCAGTGCATCAATGTGAGGTCTGGCTGGGGCAACCCTGCCACTTCTATCTACCACAGGGATGGGCGACCTGTGGCCCTCCAGATGTTAGATTACAACATCTCCCATCATTCCTGACCATTGCCCATGCTGATTGGGGCTGTTGGGAAATGGAGTCCAATGTCGCTGCTCTGTTGTCACCCTCCTCTGAAAAAGCACATGAAAAGGGATCTCAAGCAACCCGAGTCACTCTGTGGAAGCCTCTCTTTTTTTCGCCCCAGCTAGGCTCTTATGTCTTTGACAACTGGGTGCTAAGCAGAAATTCAGATGATGACGCTTTCCTCCTGCGTTCGGCTTATCCTTAGAGCGAATCCTGCAGAGCGGCAAGCCTGCTTATTAGAATCCAGGTTGCTTACATGAAAGATGAGCCTTCTCCACATAAAACCTCAGCATTTACCACTTGGGTTGCATTGCAAAGTATAAGCTGCATCTCTCTTTTTAATGCCTTGGACGTGCATGAATAGGAAAGGGGGGGGGGGAAATGCCCATTTATCTCAAAAGGAACCCCAGGGAGCAGATCCGCTGTGGAAGGACAGGGCACTTTTACCCAGTCACATCTCAGGCATATGAATGATTGCAGAGCACTTTGAAGATGGAAAAAGTCCTTAAAAGGCCTAATTATTCCGATTCTGTTTAGACCTCCCCGGTTTCTGTTCCGCAAGGCTGACAATGTCAGCTGAGTTTGTCACGCACGTTTGTGCAATCAGCTCCTTAATCGGTTTTGCATTAATACACCTATTTACAAAACATTTTGATTAGCTGAAGGAAGGCCACAATGATGCTGGTTTTTCTTTTCAGCCTATATTTGCATATGTCAATGAGCCCACCTCTTGTTCAGACTCCCTCATCTCTCCTGTGGGGGGTCCTGAAGCTACCCCTCTATGCAGTGCATCTTTTTCTCCCAGCCAGCGTCTTCCAGGCAACCGGAGCAGAGCTCCTGACAAGAAGCTGAACTCCAAAGGGCTGGAAGAAATCTGGATGCAGATCACACCAAATCCACAATAGCGAGCCTGGGAAGCTCTTAGCAGAAACTTGCATAAGCACCGACGAGGAGCTGGGCTGTGAGGCATTTGCTGCAGATGGTACAATTGTGGGAGCCTCTGGCCTTCCTTTATCATACCCTGATACCCTTCACCTCCGCTTGAACTAACTCAGTGGCTTGGGCTGAGATGCTAATAGCGCCTCACTGCTTTCTGTATTCTTAATTTGGTGTTCTGGTGCACTGCCAACCAGACGTGCAAGAAACAATCCAGGAAATGGTGTACACTATTTCTCCTGGGACATCCTATCACTAATTGTGAAAGCAGTTGTGGACACAGACATCTCGCAGCCACCTTCCTGTTGTGTTGAAAATGCAAATTATGCAGATGTGCCCTTAGTCATTTTGCTCACTTTGGTTGCTGGGGATATAAGAACAGCCTGTCTGGATGGCTCAGACCAGAGGTCAGGCTAGTCCAGCATTCTGTCTCTAAACAACGAATTTGCCAGTCAGTTTGGCTATGACAAGAAGTCAGAGAAATGCATATAGTAGTTCTAGGTCCTACCATTACCACAGAAACAGTTTGCTTTCCCAGTTCTCAGAAGCTTCCTTGTACTTCAGTACCACAGAGGAGTTGCAGCTACATCATAACAAACCTTCAGGGTGAGGCTGGGGACATAGGTGGCTGCATCCAAACCTAGGCTGTGAGCCTTAAAGTTTAAAGGTACGTTCTGTAGCTCAGAAAGCCAGCAACTGAAAGCTGAAATAACAGGAAACTTGGCTCTGTAAAGAGCAGCAGGTAAAATATACTTGCTCAGATGAACAGGCAAGATCAGAAGACTAGTCTCCTAATAGTCAAGGCTTGGTTAGTCAGAAGCTTCATGAATTGCCTGCCAGTCATAGAAACGATATTGCCTTCTGTGTCCTGCGCCTGAGGAAGTTTACACTAATTTACAGGACTATGAGTTTACCACCTCATACAGTGGTACCTCTGGTTACGAACTTAATTCATCCTGAAGGTCCGTTCTTAACCTGAAACCATTCTTAACTTGAGGTACCACTTTAGCTAATGGGGCCTCCTGCCGCCGTGTGGTGGCAGCGGCGGTGCAATTTCTGTTCTCATCCTGGGGCAAAGTTCTTAATCCGAGGTATTGCTTCCGGGTTAGCGGAGTCTGTAACCCGAAGTGTTTGTAACCTGAGGTGTTTGTAACCTGAGGAACCACTGTATTATGATGTAACTAGTTGAAACCCCAGAGCCCCTTCACACCTATGAGGAGTTTCTGCTATCACCCAGGCACCCTCTATCCCCTTCTCTTTCTTCCCCTCACAGCCTTGTTTGCTGTGCCTGTCCAAGCAGGCTTCCATTTGCTTCTAGTGAGTCCTTTCTGGAACAGGACAGAGCAGTGGGTAATACGAGACTATAAAACTGAACTGAAAAGTACCACAGGAACTTGGGCTGGTCGCTGAGGAAATGCTGTAGAAGCGTCCTCTTGCCAATCATAATTCTCTGTCTTCATGAAAAGTGATTCCAATGTACACCCAGACATCTAGACTTGCATTGATCCCATGCACAGTTACTCAGGATTGTTTAGGATTGTTGCTGTGTGAAGTTAATGCCTTAAACCTTTTTGTAATATGGAACAGGGTCAATGTGTCCACTTAGTTGGGGAAGTAAGGAAAAGAGCCATGAAAGCCAAAGGCTATATTTGCAGCTAGAAACCCAAAGGTGTAGCCGAAACTGACAAATTCTTGGTGGCCTAGGGTGCAGGTCCTGGGGATCAGAGAGTGCCTATTATTCCAGATACTGTGCAATGTATCTTCACAGTACAGTGGTACCTCGGGTTACATACGCTTCAGGTTACATACGCTTCAGGTTACGGACTCCACTAACCCAGAAATAGTACCTCGGGTTAAGAACTTTGTTTCAGGGTGAGAACAGAAATTGTGCTCCGGCGGCGCGGCGGCAGCAGGAGGCCCCATTAGCTAAAGTGGTGCTTCAGGTTAAGAACAGTTTCAGGTTAAGAACGGACCTCCGGAACGAATTAAGTACTTAACCCGAGGTACCACTGTACATTGCAGAATAGATCTTCATTCTCAGCAGACCCTTCGGAGCATCCTCTGTAAAAGTGACTAGTTAAAGCTAGAACCGAGTTGAAACAACTAACTTGTTTTTTTAGAACAACACACAATTGTGTTATTATGTAGCATCAGAACATTCAGGGTATTTTGCTATCGTCTTGACCCACATGTCTAACATCAGAGTGTTGCTCATTAATTACCTTATAAACTGCATAATATCACATGATACTAATTACAAACATCATTGCTAGCCAGTGGCTGTTGGATCAACAGGAACAGCAGCAGTGAGGGCATCTTCTCTCCTCCGTCTTCATTCAGGACCTTTCCACCATTATTTTTATTTTTTAAAGTCATCTAAAAGAGGGTGCATATTCAAGAAATGAAAAGAAGCTATGCTTTTGAATTCGTTTCTTAAGATAAAAATATACATGTATAAAAAATAAATGGCTCACCCAGAGTTAAACTAGTAATACTGCTTGTTCACAAATGTCCTTTTTCGTCGTTGATTCCCTGTTACTCTGCAACCGAATTCCCAAATAAATGACCTCGTTATTATGTGGAAGAAAAGAATTAAATTGGCTTCACTCTAAGGCAGAGGGAATCTTAAATTGATTCAGCCGGGTTTAGAAATGCAGAATGTCTCTCTTCATTGTGGAGACTTCCTCAGACCCCATACTATCTAGAAATTTGGAGCTTGGGCAAGGTGAAAAGAATGTCAGACAAATACAATTGCTGCATTCACAACCTCTGGACCCGCCGTCCCCTGACTATGGCGCAAAAATGCCAGCCATCTGGTCCGTAGGCTTTTCACTGGCAGCGGGTAAGTTGCAGGGAGGCGGAAGCAGAATGCCCCAGCGCTGCACTTTTCTGGGCACCAGACTATAAATGGGAGCATTCCCAGACTGGACTTGAGGGTATTGACCCATTGCCCAACAGCAATGGGGATAGAGGCTTTTGCCTCCTGGTTCTGTGGATGTAGAATAAACAACTGAACAGATTCTGGAGATGGGGATGTTTTGGCAGCAGCTATGCTGGGGAAAGGGGAAGATAAGAATGAAGCTAATACTAAGCTGGTGCCCATGGAGACGGGTGTATGGAAAGCAATGCTAAAGGATTTGGAAAGAAGAAGAGGCTGAAGGGATGGGTCAGGCACTGTCCTGTGCACGGCAAGGTTAGTCTGAAGGTTTTGGGAGAGGGACCAGTCCACTTCCTTCTGCAAGTAGATGGAATGGTTCAAGAGGAAACTTCTCCTGTGTGCAGACAGATTCAGACACAGGAGCCTAGGATTTCTCATTACTCTTAGGAAGCTGAACCTATTTTTTGCAGGATGACCATGGATCTGTTCCTGGGACTATCTGAAAAAGCAAGGAAATTTGTTAATGTATGCAAAAAGAGACAGGGAGGGGGAGAAAGACTGCATTGAGAATCTCTCCTTATTTCATATATTACAGCAAATCCAGCCTTTATGACAGAAATCAATCACTGTCCTCTTCTTGGATGCATCTTTTAATGCACTAGTTCCAAACTACTGCCAGAGACAGGATACTGGGCAAAGGGTTTGTGCCCTCAAAGTGGCTTTTCTGATAATATTTACATTTTGTGCAGACAATTTTCTGACAGAACCAGCCATTGCTTGCAGCCAGATAGCTTCTCCCCGATGTCTCTAAAGAACGGAGAGTTGCAGATTCCTATTTGCAGCCATTGCTGAATGTTTATTGAAAAATCTGTATTCAGCCCGATTCCATTATTCATCTGTGTCCTGAAATGACACTTTTCCTGCTCTTTTTCTCTAGAACTCTTGGGATCAACTAAACGGCTGAATGTGAACTACCAAGATGTGGATGGGTATGTACTAATCCAATTAAATTGTGACAAAAGTGTTGGATGGGTTGGAGGGACTAGCAGTGAATGTGTTGCGGAACAAGCGATAAAGGTTTAACAGTTACTGCCCCCTTCGATTACAAGCCAGGGCACTATGGGGGTTCTGTCCTTCTGCTCTGTCATTGCCTCCCTGTGTGACCACAGACCAGTACACTTGATGCTAGGAATCCAACAGCCAAGAATGGACCAAGAAGCCCATTCCTTAAAGTACTACAAGACTTATCCGCCATTGTAATGCTGATGGTCAACAAAAGAGGTTTAAAGATTCTCTCAAGGCAAATCTTTTTTTAAAAAAATGTAGTATAGGCGTCGACAATTGGGAAACACTGGCCTGTGAGTACTCCAGTTGGAGAACAGCCTTTACCAAAGGTGTTGTGGACTTTGAAGACGCATGAACTCAGGACGAAAGGGAGAAAGGTGCTAAGAGGAAGGCATGCTTGGCAAACCATCACTATGATCAACTCCCACCCGGAAACCAATGTCCCCACTGTGGAAGGATGTGTGGATCCAGAATTGGCCTCCACAGTCACTATGGACTCACTGTGAAGACCGTGTTCATGGATGACCATCTTACTTGGCTATGAGTGATCACCAAATAAGACAGTTTGCAGACATCAGAAGATTTCAGGACTGCAGCTGTAAGGAAGAGCAGGCCGAGACATTTTGCTGCCTGAGGTGGAACAGCAAATGGTTCACACACCCCTCCCCCAAGTCAAATTTCATGGTATCCTAGGCCAGCTAAGATATTTTGGCACCCGAGGCAGAAAATCCCACAAGTACTTCCCCCCTTGTTGTATTAAAATATAATAATATATTCAATAACTAACCATGTCCTGCCCTTTTATGACACCCCAAATCAGTTGTTTTAGGTGATCACCTCACTTTGCCTCATGGTTGAGCTGGCCATGGCTGTGAAGGCACCTACTCAGGGAGGCAGTTGCTCCTTAGCTGCTAAGAAAGATATTCTCTGCTAACTCCACTCTTGAAAAAGTACAGTAGCATCCCAGAACACTGACAAGCAATCACAGTGGATTAAGGTCATGGCGTGCATTACAATTTAGCTTATGCTGCTTAACTAGTGGTATAAGTTCCTGTATTTCTGTTCCTATAGCAGTGATATTACTTTCCCTCATTTTTATCAGCACGTACAGCAAAATGTTTTCTCTCCAGTGGTTGTCTTCCCACCCCATCTGCTTCCCCCAGCCAATTATTGTAACAGGGACATTGCATCTAACTCCCACAGATTTCCAAAATGGATGTTGAAGTGAATGGGGCTTTGTCAAGACTTCAGGCCCATGGCAGAGTCCTAGCCAGGAAGGAGTACATCAGATTCTCAGCCAGGACAGTTTCAGATAAACGCCTGTATAAAGGGAGTATCCAAGAAATATGGTTTAGAAGCTTATCAGAATCTTATATCCAGATCTTTCCATCCACACTGCATTTTGTAGTCCTGGAACAGGCAAAATTCAGAACCATTAGGCAGAACGAAGGATATTACAATGCGGAGATAACTTCTCTCCCTTGAATGTCAACATGACACTCAAGTAAGGCTTTCCCTGCCACTGCCCCTGTTGAATTTCTGCCTGTTTTGTAGTTGCCAAAGAGAAACACGCTGGCAGCCCTAACACAGTAGTATTATGACAGTCGCATTATGGAGCTTAGTTGCAGCCCCCATAGGGTAGAAGGTTTCCTTTTTATTGTTTGTTTTAATGAAATGGAGAATTTTAACCAGCACTGGCAGGCTGCCTCTAAGTGCTTTGGGGACCCACACATGTTGCCCGCCCCTGCTAGGCAAATGGCAATATAGCTTCCCAAACCCTATTCATCGGCGCTCTTTGGGCCTGCCTCTTCGGTGGGCTCCATGCCCTTTCAGTCTCCTGGCTGCAAGGACCCATTCTTCCCACCAAGAGGTTACCGTGGGGATAATTGGAACATCCAGGCCTGCAGCAGAAGCCCAGCATGAGGTGACTGCTAGCTGGCTGCCTGCGGCTAAGGAAAAGACCTCTCCTGTGGGTCCTGTCATTATTCCCTGGGGGAGTTTCCCCCTGGTACTTTGCCCTGAAGTGGCTGCTATTATTCACCCCTCCAATTCAGGCAGGCTCCTCTGAGAGGTGAATGGGACAACCACTTCCAATCCGCTACGGCAATCCCCTCACAGCCTAGCCGTTCCAGGGGTCGGGCTCGCGGCTTAAGCTTGCCCTCCACACTCTTCCAGCCTTATTGCTGCTTGGAAGGCTTCGGCCTTTCCCTTGCCATGGGGGCTTGGTTCCCGTGGGCTCGGAGCCTGCCCCAGCCCTCTTGAATGAATGGAACCAGCACTGAGCAAGTGGAAGAAGGGAGCTGGCTGTGTGTGTGTGTGTGTGTGTGTGTGTGTGTGTAGGGCAGCCTGAGGAGGGGGGGAGAGACTGGATAAACAAGCCTCTTTCACAAGCCAGAAACACAGGGTCTATTCATTCTCACAGGCCTCACACACTCAGGATAGTAGGAGAGCCATGCTGGGAGAGAGACTGCCATTAGTCTAGGCAGGCTAAGAAAGGTGGGACAGGGAATGAGAAAGACACCGTGTCTGGGAATAGCTCGTCATCCGTCCCCAGACCAGAGACCACAGTGTTAGGGTTTTGTGTCTCTTCCACACATACACCCCGCCTCCATCCCCTGCAAGTTGTAAACTCGTCAGGCCTACCCTTGCTTATGGATCTTTCCATGCTATTCTTAAATAGCATAGTTTGGGGCACAGCTCCAAAAGGTGCCTTTGTGAATTTAAGAGCTGCGTAAACAGGGAGAAGTTCAACACCGGCATATTGCCATTTTAGAAAGGGGGCAGCAATGAGAAAAGCTGGCAGAACTGTTCCTTGCATGCCAGTTATTTAAGAAAAAAAGAATTAGGAGAACTCCTATAAGCTGGGCATCAGTAGACATAAAACACCTTGCTGTAGTCAACTCCATCTCTTGTCATACAAGGAATATATGTTTGATACCATTCCAGACAAAAGGGGAGGCACAAATAGGAAACTTGCTCAGAGCCAATTGAATTCAACTAAGTTACTGTGTGCACAGAACAAGACCTGCTCACACAACAAATCTCTCCCACCACACTTCGTAGCTGCACCCACTAAATGTGCTCCAAAGGGTTAGAGGGTTGCAACCCAGAAGAGGTCTCATTGCATGAGTGTGCATCATTTCATGCACACATATTTATATTTATACCACTTAATTGCCAAAGTGGCTTCTAAGCAGTTTAAAAGCATGAAACCAATTACAAAATATATTCAAGATGAAAGGAAATTGTTCTGTGTTTCCCAGAACAATGGTAGGAGAACCTTCCCACCTGCAAAGGTATACAGTGGTGCCCCGCAAGACGAAATTAATTCGTTCCGCAAGTTTTGTCGTCTAGCGAATTTTTCGTCTTGCGAATCACGAAATCCCATAGGAATGCATTGAAAATCAATTAATGCGTTCCTATGGTCAAAAAAAGTCCAAACAAAGCCAAATTTGGTACAACAACAGTTTATTAACTGCTCTTTAAAGTCACACATACTTTAAAGAGCAGTTCAAAAATTGAAGGGAAAATAAATTAACTTTATAAACATGACAGAAAAACATTTAAAAATCAACAAAGTGTACAGTGCATTTTCTAAGACTCTGGGGGACCACTCGAAGAAGGCTCCTCTTCCACTCTTTGCTTCTTGCTCAAGAACCTGTCCATAGTCTGCTGCTTCATCCGCCTTTTCAGCACCTCCCTGAAAGGCGACGTGACCCTCGTATCAAAAATGTTCCCAACGTCATGTGCCACGTGCTTCTCAGGGTGGTGCTGCTCTGCAAAAGTCTGCACCTCCTTCCACTTCAGGCAAATGTCCCTCAGTTTTTCGGAGGACAGCCGTTCCTCAGTTGCTTCCTCCTCTTCCAGCGAGGCCTGCTCCTGCGCAGCCTCTGCCTGCAGTTCGACCAGCTCCTGGGTGGTCAGCTCGTCGTCGTGCTCCTCCACCAGCTTGCAGACGTCCTCCTCCGTGACCTCCAGGCCCATGGTCCTCCCCAAGGCAACAATGTCCTGCACCACCGTTGACTCTGGTGCATCAGAGTCACTTGGTGCCACACAGTCCGGCCACAGGCTGCGCCAAGCGCAATTCAAATTTCTCTGGCTGATCCCGTTCCAGGCCGTGGTGATCATCTTCAAGCAGGTGACGATGTCGAAG